>NC_041391.1:654842188-654862342 GCF_002162155.2 Triticum dicoccoides | reverse complement strand
CACTTCCCCACCGCGAATCCGGGGGACGCCTCCTCCTCGCCTCTCTCTCCCTCTCCCTCTCCCTCTCGCCTCCCTTCCCCCGCCCCTAAAGCGCGACCGCACCGCCGCCCGGAGCCCAGCCGCCCAAGTCGGCTGCTCGCCCCCTCTCCCGCTTGCTCAGCCGACCCCGGGAGCCCAGGATCGTGCCAGAGGCAGGCAGGCAGGTACGGCCTCACTCCCCCTCTTCCTCCCTCGAACACCAACAATCGGCTGGATTTCTCCTGTTTTTTTGGATTGGAAGTTAGTTCGTTCGTCCTTCTTATCCTCCTCGTCTGTTTCGGGGGGAGGAAACGGAATGAGTTTCTGTGTTTATCCGGCCAAGATCGGCGGGGAATAGGAATTCCGTTGGGGAAATTTCCGCCAGCGGGGAATCATAGGAGCTCAGTCCCTGTAGATTCTGTTTTCAGATTTCGAATTCGGATTTTGCGGGCAAATCATTCGGGTCTGCTCCAACGCATTCTTCGAAATTGCCCCCGCCCCCGGCTCATTCTTTTTTTAGGAAAGAATTTTGTCGTTTGTCTGACGGTGGGGGGCTGATCTGAGGTGTTATTGGCGAAATCTGTCTGAAATTGTCCGATTTCGTGTCTTTATTCGTCTGATGATGGATGGAAGGTGCCAAATCTTTGGGCTCTAGGCTAACAATTTTGGTATTTTTCTATCCACAGGAAAGGGGCTAACGAGAGCAGCTGGTTGGGACTGGTGGATTGGCAATCGTGTGATGTACTTGGCTCTGCCGCTGATCCAACTCAAGCCAGCTTGATCACGCAGCCTCGGCACACCATGGCGCCATCCGCTGCCGCTGCAGCCAGCAGCACCGAGGCTGACGGGGCACAGCGCATGGCCAAGTTCCTCTGCAGTTTCGGAGGCAGCATCCTGCCCCGCCCCCTCGACGGCCGTCTCCGCTACGTCGGCGGCGACACCAGGATCGTCATGCTGCCCCGCGACATATCCTACTCCGACCTGGCGGCGCGGATGCGGGAGCTCTATGACGATGCCGATATCATCAAGTACCAGCAGCCTGATGAGGATCTTGATGCACTGGTCTCGGTTGTTAATGATGATGATGTGGTGAACATGATGGAGGAGTATGACAAGCTCATTGCTGCGGGAGAGGGGTTCACTAGGCTCAGGGTCTTCTTATTCTCGCAGCACCTGGATGATGAGGCTGCATCAGCAGCTGTGCATTACCATGGGGATGAGCGGGAGACGGAGAGGAGGTATGTCGACGCGCTTAACAGCCTTGGTGACATGAGATCACCTTCATCTCCTGTGTCAGTGGAGCAGCTTTTTGGTATCGGAGGCAATGAGTCAGGAATTCCCGATATTGCTGGCCTGCGGCATTTGAATGTTCCTCGTGCCTCACATAATCAGCGGTATGGGGAGATGGATTCTCCTTGGAGCCCTGCATATATCTCTCCGGGGCAGTATGGAGTGCCTGATCCAAGGGATTTTCCCATTTCACCATCATCTGCAAGGTTTCAAGTTGGAGCAGAGGACTTTGATGAGAGGATTCCTGATGATTTTGTGAGGCAATCGCCAAAATATCGGCATTATGAGGCTCAGTCACCGCCACATGTGGATAACTTGGTCTGGCTTCCACCTGGTGCTGTAATTCAGCAAAATGCTGGCTTCCCAGGGAATTTGGGCCGCTCCGGCAATTTCTTGGATGGAAACAGTGTATATGACTCCCGTTCGTCATTCCAGAAGGGTCAAGGTTCAGTGAGTGATCCTCGTTATATGGATCCCCGTTGGAGGCCAGTCCAACAACATTTTGATCAATCAAGCATGGCAAGTGAGTATTCTGCTCACCCTGCTATTCAGCGTCCAGATTATGGTCGTCCTGGTGAGCATTATGTTGTAGGCCAAGATGTTAGACTGGAAAATGGTGTTTATGTGAAAGAGCAAACGGGTGGTCACCCTCCCATGTTCTACAACGAATCACATTCTCATGATAGATCTTGGCATGTGCATCCCAACCAAAGCCATCAACGGTATGAGGATCCAAGGTTGAATCTGCCTGCTAATGGTAGAGTGATGGATCCGTATGCTGATAGCAACTCAGCTAATTCTGCATTTGCACCCAGCAAAGTATATGAAATGCATTCAACATCTCACAGCCGCTCAAGCCATGAAAGTCCCCACTATTATCATGGCAGTGGCCAGGGCGAGCATGTGAGTAGTGGCTCCTATGTCCAGACATCAGGTTTTGAAGAATCGACAGGCCAGCATTACAGCCATACTTCAACATATGGTGCTGATACCTTTTACCAAATGCAGCAGAACTTGCCGCCACTTCAATCCATGAGAAGGAGAGCAAGCAGCCCTGTTCACACAGGCTCATCATATGAATCACCGCACCTGCCGATCCCAAATGGGAGCATCAACTCCAACTTTGTCAGAAACACAGGTGATGTTAGTCCAAGGATTCCTGGTATGCCTGCATATGATCGAGTCCCAAACCCATGGCCTTCACCCAATGGCAACATACCATATAGAATCGTTGGACATGATGTTCCCGCTGTTGTTGAGAACCCTTCTTCCCTTGGTTCTCGGTCAGGTCCAAACACTGCTCAGTATGTTCAGCCTTTCTTTGCCCCAGAATCAGTCCAGCAGCAACCAGGAGCTCCATTGGTAGAAATTTTTCCTGAAAGAGCATCCGCTGGACCCATGCTATCACCGCTTGATGGTAAAGTATCTGTTGCTGCGGTACCCCTTGCTGATCATTTGTCCAGGTTGGACATTAACACAACAAAGAAATTGGAAGGAGCAGATGATGAAAGGCACACTCAAAATGTGACTGAAACAAAACCTTCACACGCTGCGAGTGACCCTAGCACCTTGGTTCACAATGTTGGAGTTGATCTCCAACGGGGCAAACCTACAGAACATGACGGTGGGGCTGTTGCATTGCAGCAGTGTGGGGATATATCGGAGAACAGATTAAATATCCTTCCAGAGTTTGTTGCCTCTGTTAAAAAGGCTGCACTGGAAGAGTCTGAGAAGCCAGTAGAGGTTCAGCCAGATGCTCGTCCTGCAAATTCACCTGTTTGTGATAACGGCAATGATGGGAAGAAGTTTGATGAGGTAACGGCTGCTGTGAGTAATACTTGAACAAACACATTAAGCATTAAACTACCTAATGCTCTCCACTCAAATCCTTCCATCTGCAGAATACTGATGTAGATCAGGATCCTGATGTGCATGGAAGCTGCGACCAGCACAAAAGTTCTGGGATCGAAACTACACCCGCTGAAGCTGAAGCTTTGTCTAAAGGATTACAGGTCACTCGCTGATCTCTTTATGTGTGATCCTATTTATTTTTAGCTTATGTCCTATTTATACTTTTGTGTTCATGCAGACTATAAGAAATGATGATCTGGAGGAAATCAGAGAGCTTGGTTCGGGTACTTATGGGTCAGTCTTTCATGGTAAATGGAGGGGTTGTGATGTTGCCATCAAAAGAATAAAAGCTAGTTGCTTTGATGGAAGGCCATCTGAGAGAGAGCGCTTGGTATGCTTTATTTCCTTGTTAGTTGTCGACTTAAGGATTGGCAGCATAGCAAAATTTCTCTTTACCTATTTCAGGGTCAAAAACCTCTTACTGCTACTCATCTAATACTCGAGTAATTTCATGTTTTGTAGAAAAAAATATGGCTGTGGATAGGTTTCTTTTCTCAATATTAAAGTAATGGAGGCCTTGGCTGCCTGTATATTATATACTAGTAATATACTCCCTCTGTCCCATAATATAAGAGCTCTTAGGCTGGCCATGGTGGTATCTTAGCCGGTATCATGCACTCGGGAATAGCAAACATGCTGATGTGGCAGAGAATTAAAGAAGAGAGAGAGTTAGAGTAACATAGGTAGATACCCTATCATGTTAAATGCTATGCTACTTTGTGTCATGCATGGCAATAAATATGATCATCTATGATACTCCGTCCGTCCGGAAATACTTGTCGGACGAATGGATGTATCTAGATGTATTTTAGTTGTAGATACATCTATTTTTATCCATTTCTCCGACAAGTATTTTGGGACGGAGGGAGTACTACTCTATGATATTATGCACTATGAAGATAGTATCATACACTAGTATCATATGCATGATACTAGTATATGATACTCCCCACTATGAGTAGCCTTATATTATGGGACGGAGGGAGTACGTAATAAAGATGGTTTATGTTCATGATTTTTTTTTGAGAAAATGATTTATAGGTTCGCTTTGGTAATGGTTTGGTCTCATGGAAAACGCCTCAAGTTCTGATTTATTTGCAGATAGCGGATTTCTGGAAAGAAGCTCAGATCCTGAGCTCGCTTCATCATCCAAATGTAGTTTCATTTTATGGTGTTGTTCGTGATGGCCCTGATGGAAGCTTAGCGACTGTTACCGAGTTTATGGTCAATGGGTCTCTCAAACAATTCCTGAGGAAGAAAGACAGGTACTGCTTGTTTAATCGAAGAACAGTTTGATTTCTTATTTCTCCCATATCCAAATTCTAATCTTATAGGAACTCCATAGGACAATTGATCGCCGCAAAAGGGTTATATTGGCTATGGATGCTGCATTTGGCATGGAATATTTGCATGGGAAGAATATTGTCCATTTCGATCTCAAGTGTGAGAACCTACTGGTAAACATGAGAGATCCACAACGACCGATCTGCAAGGTTTGATCGCCACTCGTTCCCTTCATTGCTTCTTCTTCTCTATTTGCCTACAGTCCTTGTTTTTGAGTTCAATACCTTGCTCCCTGACTGTTTCATCCTATCTGGATACTTCCGGACCAGATTGGTGATCTTGGGCTATCAAAGGTGAAGCAGCATACTTTGGTGTCTGGTGGTGTTAGAGGAACCTTACCATGGATGGCACCTGAGCTTCTGAGTGGGAAAAGTGATATGGTGTCCGAGAAGGTAATAGTGCTTGTTCTAGAAGAACCTGTTTTTATTTGGCAAGCTATATAATCTGTAAACAGTGTATAACTTTTTAATGTTCTGACAAAAAGCCGATTAACTTTATTCTGTAGATTGATGTCTACTCATTTGGTATTGTGATGTGGGAGCTACTTACCGGGGACGACCCTTATTCTGATATGCGTGCAGCTGAAATTATTGGTAATGTTCAAAACTTAAGTTATGTTGATTGCTACATTTTGATTTCCGATGAGACCTTCGTCTTTGTATAATTTTTTTTGGTGCACATTTATCAGTTTGAGTAACTTGTTTCATGGCTGCAAAAAGCCAAAAACATACTTGTTGGACATTTTCTTCCTTTGTGAATTTCTCTGTGTGTTCTGATACAATTTTGAAAAACTTATTTGCCGGAAACTTCGAAAGGCTTTGTAGGGTGAGCGAATGGAAATGATCAGATGTAAATCTCAGGATGCATTTCAGTGATAAATGCTATATACATATTTATTATTTATGTGTTAAATAATGCAGTTAAACAAGCCAGCTGTATGAAATTGGAATCAATGAAGCTAAATAATAACAGTGCTGTTCCCCTACTTGCCCTGTATTTTATTCAGCACAGGTTACTGCAAAGAGGAGATACTTTTTCTGCTTTAAAAAAAACTAGTCATGCACCTGTAGTAAGATGTTGATGCTTGTTATTGCAAATAGGAGATACCTTTTGTGCTTATCATATACTCCCTCCGTCCCAAAATAACTGTCTCAACTTTGTACTAATTAACTAAAGTTTTGGGACGGAGGGGGTATTAATCATGCTTGTTATTGCAAAGAGATACTTTTTGTGCTTATCAAATACTCCCTCCGTTCCTAAATATAAGTCTTTTTGGAGATTTCACTATTGGACTACATACGGAGCAAAATGAGTGAATCTACACTCTAAAATATGTCTACATACATCCGTATGTAGTTTGTAGTGGAATCTCTAAAAGGACTTATATTTAGGAATGGAGGGAGTATTAGTCATGCACTGTAGTAAGATGTTGATCCTTGTGTTTAACCATCCTGTGGAGTTAATTATCATGTCCATTTTGTAGGGGGCATCGTGAACAATTCTCTTCGTCCTCAGATCCCTTCCTGGTGCGATCCTGAATGGAAATCATTGATGGAAGGTAGTTGGGCTGGTGAACCAGCTCAAAGGCCATCCTTCACTGAAATATCTCAAAGGTTGCGGAAAATGGCCGCGGCAATGAATGTTAAATAAAGGGCTCAATTTATTACAACGCGAAGAGGCATGTAAGGAATCCCATGTCCAGTTCCCTGACTAGAGGAAGGCAAACCCGGAATATATGTTACATGTGTCTTGGCAGCGTCTCGGTTTATCCTAGTTGAAATGAGATTTTATGAAGGCCTTCCATGGGAGGAGAAATTCATCACGGACGGTTCTAAAGCGTATTTGATGTGAGCCTCCCCTGTTCCTTCGACAAAATTTTGAAGTGGTTCTAGCAAACGTGACTTCTCCATTTCCTGCCTGCAGGAGTCGTCAGCTGCCGCCGTTTGCCTTCAAGTACGAGATATATATTGCATCTGTCCATTCCTCATGACGGGAACTGTTGGGGTTTGTAATGTAAATAAATTTTGGCCCGCTCCGTCCGGTGCATGTTAGATGTTGCACGGGACTAGACACGGTGCAAAGCTGGACGCAGTTATCCCTTTTTCTTTCATACGATTGTGTCCTGAGAAAAAGAGGGAACAAACTCTGAACAAGAGATATCCTTATTCAGATTGTACATAGTTCACGAATAAGATTTGCGGGCCGCCTTGAAAATGTTCTTTCCTGTATATATATATCTTCACTGCCATGATCCCACCAGTCATGGTGCTTGCTTGGTAATTATTATTGTCGAGTGGTAACCCATTTGGGTGTGCATCTGATGAACCTCAGTGTGGCCACCAGAACCTAGATTGGTAATGTCGTTCTGGAGTCAAGCTTACCAAATCTGCATTGTGCTGGATCACTTAAGAAAATGTGTCTACTGAAACTGAGCCCCACATATTTTCTCATTTGCTTATAGTTGTGCCAAGTTAGCATTAATTAATGAAGGGTTCTGTTTAGGTTGCTCTGCTCCATGAAGTTTATGGTTGTACGCTTGCTGTCTCGGAACATTCTGAGATTCTCATTCACTGTACTGTGCCTGTCTGACTTTCTCTTCTTTTCTCTTCTCTTTGGGAGCTCATTTGACTACAGTTTACAACTGCTACCAGGCCAAGATCACATATAGAGCAGTAACATATTGGGATGAGTTCTGCTTTAACTCACATTATGGTTCAGTGAGTCTGATGTGCATCTCCCTGTCCTCAATAATGCAGTGACTAGCAGTGCATTTTCTTCAGAGCTACTACTGCATGTTGACATTGCAGACAGTGCCATTTAACTTGTCACACACTGCTCCTAGTACTTAACCATCTCATCTCTTATGGTAAGTACATCTGTACCCGAGCTATTTTAGGACAGGCATACGGCTCATGCGGGGCTGCTTTAGGGTAGGCAATTGTCACGCCTTTTCTCCGCCACTGATTAGCCGGGCCTGTCACCATTGCCCACCAAACCGCACAATTAGCCGGATGTTAGCATTATCTTAGCGCCAAAAAACAGCACCCAAAGTCAAAACCACGTAAACAAATCGTCGTCGGCCGTCGCCGCTTTTCGATCTCTTCTGCGCGTCGCATTGCGCTCCCCTTGCAGATGCATGATTCAACGGGAGGAGGAATTTCATGAGGAGAAGAGAATTTCAGAATGATCCGTATGTGTGTGTGTCTCTGTGATCTGTCTCCTGGAAGGAGCTGGGCATTATCCCAGGGTTTGTGCGCGCAGGTGACAAGTCAAAAGCGCCCCGGGAGAGACGACAGAGGGGAGGGTCTGCTGCCTGATTGTGATTGTGATTGTGTGTGTGGCACATCATGTGTGGATGGATGGTAGGTGTGGCACGGCTGATACTTGGCTGGCTGGCCGGCTGGGCTGAGACACGACAGCAGGCTACCCAGCTAGCCCTCTATGAGCTTAGGGTTCATGCCGGGCTGGAGCCCGATTGACTTGAGCGTGCATGCGTGCATCTGTTGTTGATTGCAATTCATACCAATTGTATGATTTCTACTGTGCCCGTTTACTGTCAGCTTTTCTTCTAGATGACAATGTGAGTGAGTCGATGGCTCGACGTGCCTGCTTACCAAGAGGGAAGTCGGGTTATCTCAGTTTTTTGCCATTCTCAGGCATGCAGAAATGACAGCTCCAAGCCTTGCCGTCACAATTATGTGCTCGCACAGTTTCCTGGACTTGAGGGTTGTGCTTGCACTGTGTTCTCTTTTGCCTAGATCATGCAGGTGTCCTCACGCCCGCGGTTCCGTGTACCGTGGACACTGTTGCCGGAGAAAATTGTACCGCTCCATCAGATCTCATGTCATCATGAATTGTTCATGATTTAACTCCTCATGACTAGGAGGTTGGTGGTTTCACCTCCTAGATGGTTCATGGTAAAACGCAGACGCAAAGTTGCTCCCCTTTTTTGGGGAGCAAATCTCTTCATGTTATCAGCTCCAAGAGGTTGGCAGTTTTACTCCCTATCCAGTTCCTGACAGGTTAAAGTCAAATAGCTGTACAATATTAGATTGGCTGAAAGATCTCTGGTCCTGTGCAGTAACTCCCAAACGCTGACCCTGAATTCCTGAATGTCTCACATAAAAAAGGCGTCGAACCGAATTGGATATTCAGGCGTGGCTTGGCGCCGGCCCTTTGGTCGTATCCGACGCGACGGAATTTGAACAGCTGCGTGCGGGGTAAAGCTAGGGCCTTTTCCTTCCCCTGTACGTACCACTGCCAATCAATCTCCTGTGGCACCCCCGGCCGGCAAGGCGACGGTTGCAGCGACGGGAATCTCCGGGGTGAGATTTCCCCGGCATGCCAGCGCGGTTTCGCCACGACACGTGCCGCGGCTAGGTTAAAAGCCAAGCTCCTTTTCACTAGCATAGCTAGGGTGGCAGCGACCCGTCTGATCTGCCTGCGTTTGTACCCGGGGTGAGTCCATGACTCCATGTAGCTGGGTAGATGTTGATCAGATCAGCTTCCGACGATGGATTAGCCAGGACGTACGCTATCTATGTGCATGAGCTCCAGCCTCCAGCGTGAGCACTGCATTGGACTTGCGTGCGTGTGCGTGAGGTGTGCGTCTTCCTTGTGCTCTTTTATTGAAGTACTCGCCCCAATCCGTAATAAGTAAGTGTCGAGTTTTGAATGAGGGTTGAACTAACCTTGGTTCAAAACTGCGACACTTATTTTGGATCGGAGAGAGTACGTCAACAAACCTGAAGATAGATAACTCACGAAGTGCCTATATATATGTGGGGTGTCATGACTGACACGAAACAGTTGAGAAGGTAACACTAATTTTTTCTTTCAGCAGAAAGGTGCCCATTTTTAAACGTGGCATGCAAAGAAGGTAAATTGGTGCTGGCGAACGTCCGACAGAAGAGATCTGGCTAGAGGAGGAGACGGTACCTGCATGCGGCGTGGAGGCATTGCCAGAGTTGTGCAGTCCGCTTCCCGGCCAATCCATGGCAAGGAGCAGCCGCAAGCGGCCGGAAATGCCAAATCCGGCAGCGGCGGGAGCAGCTGCAGATCCACCGCTTTTTCGCCGGCGACGGGACGAGGAGGCACAAATCGAAGTGGTAGAGGACATCGGCGGAGCCTACGGAGCTTCCGCGGCGGCGAGCGGGTGCCGGCGGGGGGGTGGGAGGGGCGGTGCTGGCGCAGATGCGATGCAGGAGGAAAGAGGGAGACAGTGGAGGAGAGGCGCAGCTTTTACTCAGCCGCCGCGCGGTGGAGTAAATACAAGAAGAATTTTGGGGAGTGAGTAAAAATTTTACCCCCTTACAGCGGATAAAGGATCGGCTAGGTGTTGGTTAAAGGAGTAAAACCGTACTTTTACTCCTCTGATCGGTTAGAAATGCCTTTATCGGGCCAAAATTTTCTATACATATATTCACTTGCTGGAAGAGCGCGCGCTGATAAATTAGGTTGGTGACATGGGCCACCGTGACACCGTGTCAAGCGTCAACTGCTGGCTGTCAGGGCAGTGAAATTGCAGTGTCAGTGTGCAGCAGTGCAGGAACTAGTCCTAGTAGCCTTTTGCCATGCCGTTGTGCCATCATTTGCCAATGATACGAGCAGGAGCAGCAGGAGAGCAGCAGGGGGCGGGCCTAGGGACAGACAGGTGCTCTGCTCGGCTTGACGCCCGGTCCAATCCCCGGCTAGCCTGTCGGGGGGAAAGGGTGGCGCTTTCTCCTAACCATGAGCCCCCGTGGCACCTGATATTTGGACACCGCCAAAAAGATAAATATCACTTCCGGAAAACGGATTGACAGGGCGTATGTGATACGTGCATGATGGTGGTGGTGATAAAGTTAAAAGTTGCAAGGCCTTGTTCTTGGACCCATGTACATGTTTCGGCACTCGGCGATCTATCCGTCGCTCACAGGGTACATACATATATTACTTGGCCGCGAATTGTCCGGTCGGAAATCGATGTCACTGGCACGCGTTGTCATCTCAGCCGTCCAAACTCGTGCCGTGTTGGCCAAACCGTGTCGGCACGACAACGGGGTGTGTATGTATATATATCCACGGAAAATAAATGTGCGTTCATAGTATCTTAGATTTGAAGGAATTCGTGACAGGAGTTATGTCACCGCGGATTTTTGGGTGGCAAGTTCCCCCTCTCCCCTTGTGGCACAAATCATACCATGTAGGTCACCTTTGATGGCTTTAGCAATGTGCCTTAATATAAGCAGTGCATGCATCATGTACTTTGCTTTGGGGTACGGCCTCTCTTTAGGTCAAGTACTACTATTATGCATGCATGGCTTCAAATGCTAGACTCCAATGAGGCTCATCAAAGATATGTATATCCGGTTACTCCCCCACTGCCTTTTCCCCAACTTTTCCCATTGTGCTCATCTCTCTTTTCCTCATGCCAAGATTTAAGACTGTGTCAAGTTGCTGATGACAGCCGAGGGAAGGGCCGTGTATGCATGGGGAATATGACCTTGCAGGAAATGACAAGCGGGAAAATCCCAAATGACTCCTCCAGTCCTTTCTCCCTGCTGCCATATGAAGGGGTGCATATTTTAAGCCATCCTTGCTTTAGGGCTAACAAAGTCTATCCTGTGGACTTGATCATGCCGGATTAACCCGGATTGCCTTTTCGGAAAAAGGTGATGGCTCATTCTGCACCCGTCGGTTCGATTTACCATTGCCGGCTTCACCTCGAGTCGCTGACGGTGGGACCGATGGGTCGTGGTTGATTATGATGTGTGCATCGTCGTCGTGGGCTTAGCACCTCCGTACGCCGATTATTAGAAAAAGAAATAGAATGTCCATGACTCATCAAGCTAAGGTCAATGCGTGAGAGTTTGATTTCGCGCCAACGTGATTAACACTTGTTTAGCGCTAATAATATGAAATGTAAAGTGCTAGCTTTTCCCATTAATTCTCAACCCCTTCCTGCTTGGACCTTCCTCCTTGGTGCATAAATTTGGAGGTGGACCTTGGCCACTTGTCTACACAGTAGCAAATGAGAGCCAATTAGTTGAAAGAAAGTTAGATGCATGGAATTGAATACTGCTCAATCAGCTACTAGTCCTCAAGATTAAGTGTCATGTCATGGTAAATTGGTAGCAAAGGAATTGAAGGCTACTCAACCAGCTGCTAGTCCTTGAGATGAAAATTGTCATAGTAAATAATTAGTACTAGTTCCCTTCACTTGGATGCACATGTCTTGGTTGTACTTGTAGGTGATTTTCTTTATATCACTGTCCAATGATGATACTAGTTAGTTAGAGTTGTTGAATATACATGACTGTAAATAGTTAGTTACCTGCAGCTACCCATGAAATTGAACCATTGTTAATTATTCCCCCCTTCCCTTTTCTTCTAGGGTACCTAGACGCTAGCACTCTCACACACATACACACATGCAGCTAGCATTCCATAGGCGGACAAAATTTTCCAAGCTAGTTAGGTGGTACAAGAAAACAGGGCAGCCTGCAGCATGGAGGACTACTGGGTGAAGAGACGGTCAAAACAAACAACATACATACGTGCAAGAACTCTCCCAAACTGGTTAACTGGAAACTGTCGATTTAGGCAGCATGCCAGATTTGTCAGAACCAGATATTATGGTGGATACCCACGACAGATGTACAACATCCAATCTGTTCCTGTGTTTCTTGTGAATATATTCACCCCAATATTAATTTCACCTCTGGTATCTCTACTTTTTCTTGGATCTTGACAGATTCTCTGAACCTCAATTTGGATCAATTCAACAATGCCGGGAAAAATCCGCGCAATCGAAAGTACACGAAGGTTTCCGCGGCCAGATCGACAGCCAACTTGTTGTAAAATTTCTAGTTGTTGCACGCGGCTTCTTTGATCGATCCCTGCGGTAACAACAGGTACGCGCATGCAGAAAATAACCCAGGTTGGTTTAAACAGAAACATTCGTAGATGTATGGACAGGCATATGTAGCCGATGGTGGTGAGCTCATTGCGTCGCATACGTGTTTGTCAAGTTATTAATTAATTTACTGTGGTTGAAAACACGCACTAGCACACCTCCTCCTGCTGCTTCGGCTAGCCCGGCTACTTGGACCATCTGCCAATGCAACAATAATCTACTCATGTGATACTACGTGATAGCTAGTCAATGCATGCGTCGTTTGAACAGAACAGTGGCGATATAGTATAGTGGTACGTCTTCAGACTGGGATGATGCCCTAAAAGTCGCTCGGGCACTCCAGCCCATGTTGCGACATCTGTGATCTGCTACTACTATATCAACCGGAGCGTTAGGTCTGAACTCTGAAGGCTCATGCATCTGTCGTGTGATCCAGGGGCATACGGTGTTGGACTTGGATCCGGGGAGAGAGGGGAAGGAGGAATTCGTCAATGGCATGGAGATGCGATGAGGTCTCGGGACAGGAATAAATCTGGGGGAAAGGTAGGCAGGCAGCGAGAAGAAAAGGGTGCGAGATGAGGTCTAGTAGCCGTCGCACACGCCAGCCAGACGTCCCTAACCTAGGATCGGTTGCGCGGAGAGCAAGGGGAGCAGGCTAGCTTGTGTTCCAAGCATGCATGACTTGGATGAACGCTTCAGGCTGAAATGTTTTTTCGTTTTCCAACCATGCAGGATTTTACACACACAAGGAGATCAGGAAAAGGACCAAGGCCGTTAATAAGCTTTGCCTGTTTAAGTAAAATATATGCCTTAGTTAATTAGTAGAAAATCGGACGAAAACCACGGATGTCATGGATGCGCTGGCGGCCGAAGTTGAAGAGAACTCGTCACCCCAATGACCGAGGTCGACATCCTCAATGCCGCCAAACTCTCATATGATGCAAACGGGCCAAGTTAGAGTAATTTTGTCAAAGAGAGAAATGCATATTTCAACCCGGCCGGACTCACGCCCTAGTTTAATTTACAACCATGAACTCCAATACTGGCTAGAACTTGGAACACAACTATCAAAACCGTTCAAATTACCCCCTCACTTGCTCTAAGGTGAGTTTGGCATACGTGGCAGGTATTTGACCGAATTGATGGCCCGCATCAGCTACATCAGCGCGCCACGTCAGCACCCACTCTTTGGTCAAATTTTGACGAAAAATTCAAAGTGTAGAAAAAATCTGTAAAATCAACAGTGCCATGCTGACACATCTGGGAAATCTTCACACTTTTTTTTGACTTGTAGGTTTAAAAGTACAGTAGAAACTCAATTCCAGCCCCCTTTTGTCAAATTTTGAACAAAAATTCAAAGTGTTCAGAAAAGATTGAAAGCATTCTGTAAAATTAACACTACCATCGTTACCAATCGGGGAAAGTTTCACACTTTGTTGACAAACAGATTTAAAAGTATGATAGGAATTCAATTTTAGCCCCCTTTGGTCAAATTTTGACCAAAAGAATCAAAGTGTACATGATTTTTTAAACAAAATTCTGTAAAATCAACACTACCATGCTGTGCTGACCAATCTGGGAAAATTTCACACTTTGTTGATAAACAAATTTAAAAGTACGACATAAATTCAATTTCAGTCCCGTTTTGGTCAAATTTTGACAAAAAAATTCAAAGTGTACAACATTTTTTAAATCCTGTAAAATCAACACTATCATGCTGAAAAGTCTAGAAAAATTTCACACCTTTTGACCAAAAATAAAGAATGCAGTAGAATAGTTTCATACAGTGACACTACATTTCTTTTTGACGATAAAAGGCAGGCGCTCTGCCATATTTCATATAGATAGGCGAAAATAGAAAGTGTAGAGAAGTTTATTTACAAGACCAGAAAAAGCTTTAGAAATTACATGCCATTTGCCATAGGTAAACCCAACTGGATAAGGTCCTCCCTGACGAGGTAAGCAACATCTGGCGTTTTGGAAAAGCCTCCGATTCCTCTCTTTCCATGCATGCCACAACACATAAATGAGCACCTTGCCAAAAGATTACATCAAAATCACAACCGGTGAGTGATAAGATTAATTACATGACTCAAACATCGGAGTATTGCTCACACTCCAGCCAAACCAATTGAACAATTCTCATGCCACCATTTCCAAACGCCAAGATTTGTTTTCTTCTCGTCAAAATGCACATCCATGGTGACCAAAACGTGTACATGCACACTTCTCTCTCTCAAAAAAAAGGTGTACATGCATGCAGAGTTTGTTGGGCAGAGAAGATCCTGGGTGGTGCATGGTAGCAGAAGCCCTGGCGAGGAGAGGACCGGACCCCGTTGTCCCTGCAGAAGCAACCGTCACATCACAAGGCAAGGCGCGCGGCCAGAGCCCAGAGCCAGGCGCCCCCGCGTTTCTCTCCCGCTGTCCGCGCGATCCCGGCTATAAAGCTCCCCACATCGCCTTCCTCGTCTCTTCCCAAACCCACACACCCGTCACCACTCCATCCCCAGTCGTCCAACACACCAGCAGCCGCCCCAGTCCAACGCTCCTACCTACATCGATCGCCGCCGCTTCTACTGCTCGATCGAGCTCAGTTGATCTCCGATCTCTCTTCTCCGGCCGGCTTGCCGTCGCTGTCGCGGCGGGAGGAGGAAGAAGAGGAGGAGAGGAGGTCGATCGACCGCGATCCCACCCCCACCAGGCGCGCGGCCATGGGGAGGGCGCCGTGCTGCGACAAGGCGACGGTGAAGAAGGGCCCCTGGTCGCCGGAGGAGGACGCCAAGCTCAAGGCCTACATCGACGAGAATGGCACCGGCGGCAACTGGATCGCCCTGCCGCAGAAGATCGGTACGCCCCTCTTGTCTCTCTCTTCTTCAACCCCTGAGTACCATATATCGCTGGGCGGTGGCCGGCCGGTGGTCATCTTTTTCCGTTGTGCCGACCTTTGATGATTGACCAGCGCGCTCTTGCCTTGAACAGTCCAACCTAATCTTGTGGTTAATTGCACCCCCATCTCTCTCCTCGATTTGGTCAAGTCTGATCTGTCTCCTCTTTCCCATAAATGGGCCGGTATTAATGTTGCAAGACATGGATATAGCTACCTAGCTACTGCCCGGAGCGACCAGCCATAGCCAGTACCGCCACTGTATGCTTTTTCACGTTTGGTCAATCTGAAAGGGGACATTTTACATGCTAGATAGATATATTTGTGTCCTGTTGATTTCAGCTTTCTAAGCACATCCACCTCCCTTTTCTCAATTATACACCTTGAGCCAGAGCCAATGTTGGTAGTATCTGTATGGTTCCACCCTGGGGTTTGGTACCTGATTCAAGCGAGCTAGCTGTAGTTTTCAGTTGCAACCAATGGAATTACAGTTAGTTGTTCTTAAACTTTTGATGGAAAGAAAGCTAGTATGATGTTCCATCCATGGTTTGGCCTATTTGTTTGTCCTAGGGTGACAGATCTAGTTAGATGAGATCGATCATCTTGACAAAGAAGCAACTTTCCTTTCTACTATAAAATATGGAAACTAGTATGTATCATGGTAATTGCATGAAGTAAGAACATGTGATTATTGATGCACAGATAATTATTGTAGGGCATGTGATCTTCAGTACTATGCCTAGTGTGTTAGTACTAGCTAGCTATAGTTCTGTAATACTTCTATGTCAATCATCAGATAATTAATTTTTGTATTGACAATTCAAACATTTATTCTTGTAATTAATTTCCTTACAGATGTGTTCTTGCTAAATTGTCACTGAAGATCTATGAATGTTTGGTTGTGCAGGGCTGAAGAGGTGCGGCAAAAGCTGTAGGCTCAGATGGCTCAACTATCTGAGGCCAAACATCAAGCACGGCGACTTCACAGAGGAAGAGGAACACATCATTTGCAGCCTCTACATTAGCATCGGCAGCAGGTAATCAATTAGTTACCTAACCTCAATTTCCTCTTCCTCATCGCATGCAACACGTTCTAGTAATTAATCTCCACCGTAAAAGTTCCCCTTCAACTTCTCCTGATCCATCAAAATCACATCGATTGATCGACCTCTTACACTAGAAATGCTACTAATTAACGCATGGATGGACCATGGATTCAGGTGGTCGATCATCGCGGCGCAGCTGCCGGGCAGAACGGACAACGACATCAAGAACTACTGGAACACCAAGCTCAAGAAGAAGCTCCTC
Organism: Triticum dicoccoides; assembly: GCF_002162155.2. Taxonomy (NCBI): domain Eukaryota; kingdom Viridiplantae; phylum Streptophyta; class Magnoliopsida; order Poales; family Poaceae; genus Triticum; species Triticum dicoccoides. The sequence continues at coordinate 654,845,690 of NC_041391.1, read as the reverse complement.
GGCAAGCGCGCGCCGTCCCGCCGCCTGCAGCGCGCCAACCAAGACGCGCCGATGCCCTACTCCTACCTGGCGGCGGGCGGCGGCAGCGCCAGCAGCAGCGGGAACGCTAGCGGCACCACCGCGGCACTCAGCTCGTCAGCGCTGGAGCGGATCCAGCTCCACATGCGCCTGCAGGGACTCTACAGCGCGTTTGGCTGCGGCGCCAGCAACGCGCCGCCGCAGTGGCCGAAGCTCGAGCCACCGACGGACGCGGTTGCCATGACGACTGTCAGTCACGGTCACTCCCTTGCTGCCGCGGACGTCGTGGAAGCCGAGCAACAGCTAAACCCTTCCGCTGGAGCGAGCTACGACATGCCGGTGCCGGGCGGTTTCGAGGAGCGATCCGCCTCCAAGCTAGGGTTTGGCTCTGCTGCCGGCGAGGCCGCTGGAGTGGCCAGTACCGTCGAGATGAGCTCGGCGTCAATGGTAGGCGGTGGCTTCGGCTACGGCCACGTCGACGAGCTGTACGACTTCCTCTACAGCAAGCAGCTTGCCGCGGCCGGAGCCTTTCAAGGCGGAGTTCCTCCCCTGCCGGAGCTGCAGTGCCCGGATGGCGGCGCCGTCGTTGGTGCCGACGAGAAGTTCTCCACGTGGATGGCGTCTTGCGATCACTATGTTCCTACGACCGGCGGCCAGCAGCTCCAGCTCCAAGGTGGAAACTCAATGAATCTGCAGGATTTCGTTTTAGGGTATGATCAATAATAGTTTGTGTGCTACTCATACATACGTACATTGCAATGGTCCAATTGATAGTGTTGATATACTACGCATGTATGTTTCGATCGGCCGATCTTAGACTTGCTTGTTAATACATTTGTATGTATGTATGTGATTCAGTGTACGTGCTATACAGGTTTCACATATTCCCATATTTTTTGAACAATCATATATGTGAGCTCGAATATTTATTTCCATTGTATACGTCAGTGGTTTATTTGAGCTTACAACTACAAGTGACGAAGATATGTAATAATAATAGCATGCTACTGTTTACCTTGAATTACATTGGGTTTTTTAAAGGAGGATAACTTGGCTTCTGCATCATCGTGTTGCTGGAATGACGTTGACGGTAATGGAGTTCTTTGCACAAAATTATGATGCACAAAGAGTGGATGATGCAAACCTTCAGCAAACAGACTTCGCATCATCCACTCTTTCATTTTCTCTTGTTTGGATAAAAGGCAGTATATGGAAAATCGAGTTTGTACCAAGATTTTAGCAAAATCAGTTTTGCTAATTGATTTTTGGATTACCGATTTACACAATAACACGTTTGGGTTTGGAAAAGGGTAAAACTGGCTTGTGTATTTCCTTGTTTGGATAGATAACGATTAGCTTCCTTCCGTGACCCTCTCTCTCTTAAAGCATGTACAATGGTTGATAAGATAGTCTTATCTTAAGTCTTGCATGTAATTTAAAGATGACAAAAATAGGTATATACAATGGGTCATCTCTTAGCCTTATCTTAAATAACTAGCTATTCCTAAAAACATGGTGAGACATATTGAGCTAAGAGATCATCTTTTGTCTTCTCTTAAATAAGAGAAGACACGCCTTTTCTTATGATTTCTCTCTCTTCCACCCCATCATTTATCCTACGTGGCATTGCTAAGATAGAACCATTGTACATGCCCTTACTAACCCCAATTTTGGCCATTGCTGATGGCTTCGCAAGCTCCATCTGCGATTCTTCTTCTGTAGTTCGTTCTCAGCCCGTAGACGCCGGTGCACTTCTTCCCTTGTTTTGCGATGCCGGTGCACTCCTCCCAACGGGACGGCCTCGACGAGTTCGCGCAGAGAGGCTTCCCTGGTCGCCCATAGGCTCTAAACAAGGAGAGCTTCTGCTCACGCTCATCCCGCAGTCTGCCGCCCCTCGGCGCTTGCTGTACAGGAGCGCCCCTCGTCGGCCCGCATAGGTTCTGCTTGGGGAGCCGCTCCTCGAGTGCATCCCGCAGGTCCACCGCCCCTCGACGCTAGCTGTCCAGGAACATCCCTTGTCGGCCCCGCATAGGATCTGCGCGGGGAGAACTGCTCCTCGAGCTCATCCGGTATGTCCGCCGCGCCTCGATGCCGGACGTCCAGAGCATCCCTCTCGGCACCAAATAGGTTCAGCGCGGGTCGTGTTGATTCGCAGGTCCGCCGCCCCTCAGACGCTGGCCGTCCAGGCGCATCCGTACCAGGTAGTGCAGATCTCAAGGGAATGCTCGACGCCGGCCACCTGACGGCGGCCATGTCGGAGCTGGAGGTGAGCGGCAGAAAACGCAAAACTGGCGCCACGAAGCTGTAGGGAAACGAGCCGTCGGAGGGGAAAGCAGTTACGATCACGTATATAGCGATCGCGATTTTGGAAAAACGGATAATAGTAGATTTCCCACAAACCTGAAATCCAGGGTTTTGGAGAACCAAGTTTCCTATATACGTGGATTAGTGATCGTAGCCAAACAAGATTTTAGTCTGTTGAACCGTTTTCCTGGTTTATAGAGAACAGATTGTGTACATACGCCCTATCCAAACAACGCTCGTACTCCTCCCATCGATCGACAGGACTCCCCCTCGATTGATCTTTTCCTCATTTCGTTCCACACCACCGAGGGAAGGAATCAATCCACCGATTTCTTTCCTATATTCGTGCACGCAACGCAACACAAAACCGGTGAAGAAGAACCACCCAACTAAGCACGTCTCCGCGAACCAACCTGTGATTAGATGGTTAGAGAGACTGTGGTATCCCCAGCCCACCAGGGTTCAAATCCTGGTGCTCGCATTTATTCCTGAATTTATTTCAGGATTTTCGGCGATGCGCATTCAGTGGAAGGAGACGTTCCCGTCGACGACGAGGCGCCTACGGTGACTTTGTAAATCTCAAGATGATATGCCGGCTCAGTCTTTCGGAGGTGCTCATAGGGGTAGGGTGTGCATGTGTGCGTTCATAGGGATGAGTGTATGCGCGTGTATATGAGCGCTTGTGTCTGTACTGATGTTCACCTCCCCTCCTTCCCGAGTATATTGGAGTTGTGGCCCACCTCCTAGTCTTATGTAGTTGAGATAGAGGCCTTCCCTTGTATTATATATGCGTGCACCAACACCCCAATCAATCAACTGTATTGCAAATCATCTGTCTACATGGTATCATCCTCTCCGGTCTAACCCTAGGGTCAGCCACCGCCGCGCCTCCCTGCGCCGCCGGCGCCGCACCCCATCCTCGCTTCCGCACCCTGCGCGCCCCGTGCCGCTTCTCCGCTCGTCACGCCGCGACCGCGTTGACCGTTGGTTAGCTAGCTTTCCATCGCTAGCTTCGCTAGCTAGCTTTCCATCGCACCGCTGCCTTTTTCTGTCGCCGCGTGCATCTGCCGCTTTCCTCAGCCGCCGTGCCTTCTCGCTGCAGCCGCTACCACCTCCTCACAAAACCGCCGCGCAACGCTTCCCCGCGTGCCGCCGCCTCCGCGCAGCGCCTACCCCCGCG
>NC_041391.1:654840358-654841865 GCF_002162155.2 Triticum dicoccoides | reverse complement strand
GCGCCTGCCTGCGTGCGTCGCCGCTGTCGCCGCTCCCCCTCACCGCTGCCGCCGCGCCGCGCCTTCCCGCTCACGTCGCCGCCGCCGCCGCCCCCTTCCTCTTCCCGCCGCTTCTGACGCCTTCCATGGACTTTCCGGGCTACTTCACCATCTGTGGTGGAACCGCTCTACCGGCCGCGCCGATCCAGTCGCGTCCTCCCGCACCCGCCGGGTGTTAGGGCATCTCCACCCGTCCCCCCAGGAAGGCCCTCAAGAGCACTTTTCCAGCGCCGGCGGCCAAAAAAGTTCCCACTCGCGCCCCCAGGAACACAAATATCGCTGGATTTGGCCAAAACTATGGCCGGCGCTCTCATCCCATTCCCAGGATCCCGAGGGGCAGCTGGGGGAGGAGAGAGACTACTTTAGTTGCTTTGGGCCCATTGTCAGCCTCCCACTCCCTCTCTCTCCTCACTTTTCCTTCAGGCCCACCCACGTGATCTCTTTTCTCTTTCTCTCCCCCACCAACTCCTGCCCGCACAGAACGCCTCGCCGACGACGTCGAGCTGCGCCGGACCCGCTCCCTCTTGCGCCGTCCTCACGAGCGCCTCCCACCTCCCACGAGTAGCCGAGGCCAGTGCCCTGGAGCGCGAGCATGTGACGGCGGCGGTGCACGCCTTCACCACCTACGAGCAGTGGAGACATTGAGCACGGAGCCGGCGATACTGACGGGTAGCGCGCGGGCAGGGTCCCGGATCTTCTCGGCCATGGTGGACACGGAGTCGTCGCTGATGTAGCTGAAGTAGACGACGGTCGTGCCGTCGAGAACGCCCCGGACGCCGCCAAGATCCTGGTGCCGCTCCTCTACTTCCTGGGCGGCGGCGTACCGTCCACCCGCAGCCCCGCCGCCTTCCTCCTTGCCACCCGAGCTCGCCTCTCCGGCCGGATCCCGCGGGCGTGGCCGGCTCACCTTGCTGCTGCTCGAGCGTGGCTTCTTGTATCGGGTTGGGCTTGCTGTGGCAGCAGAGCGCGAGCTGCACGCCTCTGACCTTGTATCGGCGAGGAGTTCGAGTACTTGCTGCCCAGGATCTTCTTCTCCCGCTCCCTGTTGGCCTCGGCAAGGGCTGCCTCTTGCCACCTCCAGGAATGCCCTCGCGTCCGCCCGCAGCTCGCCGATGAACTTGAGCGGCGATGGCCACACCATGTGCTCCGCCGCTGACGGGTTCAGCAGCGCCGCGCACGCGCCGTGGCCGTGCTTCATCGCCACCGAGCAGGCGATCCGCTAGCCAGGGCGGTTCGCGTGGTGATGGTGGCTGGGTGCGGGCAACGAGTGGATAAATATTTACCCCCAGGCAAAAAAATTCACCGGCAGCCCCCCAGGAGGCAGAAAAAATGCCTCTCGGGGGGCTCAACGGCTGGAGATGCCCTTACCCATTGTCGCCACCAGCGCCTCCCCCGCAGCACCGGCACGGGGAAGGGGGCCGACGCAACCGGCGTGGCGGAGGTCGTCGCCGCCTGCAGCAGCAGTGGG
>NC_041391.1:654836691-654840123 GCF_002162155.2 Triticum dicoccoides | reverse complement strand
CGGCCGACTTTCCCCGCTGGCCAGCAGACGTTCATCGGCGCGCCCTTCCAGCCGACTAGCGCCAGCTACAGCGCCCTCCTTGCGCTGCCGCCCGTCCCAGCGCCGTCCTACGGTGGCCTCCCGCCGCCGCCGGTACCTGTGCCTTGGGACCCCACCCTCCTCGTCGCCTAGCACTCTGCGCCGTCGCCGAGTAGCTCTGTCGTTGGAGGCGGCTGGTACATGGACTCAGGTGCTACTATGCACATGGCAGCTCATCCCGGTAACCTAACCTCCTCCACTCCCGTTCACACACCCACTCGTATCACTGTCGGCAATGGCTCCTCCTTACCTATTACTCATATCGGTAGCACTAGCTTTCCCTCCACTTCCACACCCATCACTATGTCTAATGTCCTTGTTTCACCTGATTTAGTCATGAACCTAGTTTCAGTTCGTCATCTTACTTGTGAGAACCCACTTACTGTTGAATTTGACGGTGTTGGCATTTCTGTGAAAGACGCCCGTACCCGGATGGTCCTTCACCGATGTGACAGTCTTGATGAGCTCTACCCTGTGCACGCCGGCGCCTCCACCTCCACACCCGTCGCCCTTGCCGCCGGCGTTGACCTTTGGCACGCTCGCTTGGGTCACCCCAACCACACTGTCTTACGTCAAATTCTTAGGAGTTTCTCTTTCTCATGTGATAAGCTCGATGAGCACTCTTGTGAGGCTTGTCTCTTAGGCAAGCACATTCATCTTCCCTTTTCCGTTTCAATTACTGCATAGTGATGTTTGGACCTTTCCCGTTGCGAGTAACACGGGCTATCTTTACTACTTGGTGATTTTAGATGATTACTTTCATTATGTGTGGACTTTTCCCCTTTGTCGTAAATCCGAGTCTTTAGCCACACTCACCGCCTTTTATTCCTATGTCACCACCCAGTTCGGTCACCCCATACTCGCACTCCAAACTGATAACGGAAAAGAGTTTGACAATGTTGCTTTTCGCACACTTCTCGCCTCTCACGGAACCACCTTCCGTCCGACTTGCCCCTAGACTTCCCAGCAGAACGGCCGCGCCGAGCGCATTCTCCGCACTCTTAATGACTGCGTTCGCATGTTACTCTTTTACTCTAACGTGCCCGCTTGGTTTTGGCCTGATGCCCTCGCTACTGCCACTCTCTTAGTTAACATTCGTCCGTGTCACCCTCGGTGGAACTACGCCCCTCACCACCTTCTCTTCGGTACACCATCGTCCTATGATGGTCTCCGCATCTTCGTGTGTCTTTGTTATCCTAGCACCGCGTCCACCACGCCACACAAGCTCGCACCACGATCCGTCCCATGCATATTCCTTGGCTACCCTCCTAACACCAAAGGTTACCGGTGCTATGATCCTGTCACTCATCGTGTGTACACCTCGAGGCATGTGTACTTTGTCGAGACGGTGTTCCCTTTTTTTCAGGTTCCTTCGGCTCCGGCCCCCGCGCCCCCTTCATGGAGCGATGCGCGGCGGCATCCCCCAGCGGCTCCCCCGGCACGGCGCCCTCTGCCGCCACCACCTGGCTTCGAGACTCCCTCCCCTGAGGTTGAGTCCGAGCGGGCCCCCGGGTCCCCGTCTCCCTCATACGAGGTTGAGCCCGGCACCCCGCCCGCCCACCCTGCGATGGGCTCGACATCACCCTCGCCCGTCGCCTCTTCCGCCGTCGGCTCGGCTGACGCTGCTACCACCGCGGCCCCTGCCGCCGCCGTAGCCTCCGCCGCCGCACCTGGTGTCCCCGCCGCCGCGGCACCCGCCGCCGCGGCCCCTGCCGCCGCGGCACCCGCCGGCCCTGCTGCCCCACCACTTGGCGTGACTACCCATGCCCGAGCAGGAGTGCTTCGGCCCAGCACGCGCTACTCCGCCGACAAGTATGCATGCGCTACCTCGACTCGACGCCATCACCCGTCCCCACATCCGCCCGCGCTGCCCTTTGGGATCCCCACTGTCTAGCTGCGATGCAGGAGGAGTTCGACGCCTTACAGCGCAACCACACGTGGCAGCTTGTTCCGCGACCCCCTCGTGCCAACATCATCTCTGGCAAGTGGGTGTTTCGCCACAAGACTCGCCGGACGGTTCTCTCGAGCGCTACAAGGCTCGGTGGGTGGTTCATGGTTTTCGGCAGCATGCGGGAGTGGACTTCACCGACACCTTCGCCCCGGTTGTGAAACCGGGCATGATTCGCGCCGTGCTTCAGCTGGCGGTCTCGCGCGCTTGGCCTGTGCATCAGTTGGATGTCTCCAATGCCTTCTTGCACGGCCATCTCGCCGAGCAGGTGTTCTGTGAGCAGCCCACTGGTTTCGTCGATGCCGAGCACCCCGACTTCGTGTGCTTGCTCTCCTGTTCTCTTTATGGGTTGAAGCAGGCGCCTCGGGCTTGGTACCAGCGTATCGCAGCCTTCCTGCAGTCTCTCGGATTTCGGCCCACTCGCTCCGATGCTTCCGTCTTCGTGTATCATCAGGGAGTTGACACGGCATATCTGCTGCTCTATGTCGACGACATCATCCTCACGGCGTCCGCCCCCGACCTCCTTCAGCGGCTGACTGCTCGTCTTCGTGATGAGTTCGCCCTCAAGGACTTGGGGCCCCTGCACTACTTGCTCGGCATCGAGGTGGTCCGACGGACTGACGGCTTCTTTCTGCATCAGCAGAAGTACGCCCACGAGCTCCTGGAGCGTGCCGGTATGCTTAACTGCAAGCCGGCGCCCACCCCTGTCGACACGAAGGCGAAGTTCTCTGCTCTCGAGGGGTCTCTGGCGTCCGATGGAGCGTTTTATCGCTCTATTGTTAGTGCTTTACAGTACCTGACGCTGACTTGTCCCGACCTGCAGTACGCTGTCCAGCAGGTGTGCCTCCATATGCACGCCCCGCGTGACTCTCACTGGACTCTGGTGAAGCGTATTCTCCGTTACATACGCGTCGCCATGTCTTTGGGACTCACCCTGACGGCCTCCGCCTCTGGCATACTCGGATGCCGACTGGGCTGGCTGCCCTGACACGCGACGCTCTACGTCAGGCTACTGCGTCTACCTTGGGCCCTTGTTGATCTCTTGGTCATCGAAGCGGCAGCCCACGGTCTCCCGCTCCAGCGCCGAGGCAGAGTATCGCGCCGTGGCTAATGCCGTGGTCGAGTGCTCTTGGATACGTCAGCTGCTCCAGGAGTTGCTTTGTGATGTTCACAAGGCCACTCTTGTCTACTACGATAACGTCAGCGCGGTCTACCTCTCCGCCAACCCGGTGCACCATCGACGGACGAAGCATATTGAGCTCGATATTCAGTTCGTGCACGAGCAAGTTGCCCTTGGCCGTGTTCGGGTTCTCCACGTGCCGACAACGCAACTGTTTGCTGATGTGATGACTAAGGGGTTGCCTACTCCCGTCTTCGAGGAGTTTCGGTCTAGTCTCTGTGTCTCC
>NC_041391.1:654773424-654836500 GCF_002162155.2 Triticum dicoccoides | reverse complement strand
GTATGTATTTTGTACTGCATGTATATTGGAGTTGTGGCCCACCTCCTAGTCTTGTGTAGTTGAGATAGAGGTCTTCCCTTGTATTATATATGCATGCACAAGCACCCCAATCAATCAATTGTATTGCAAATCATCTGTCTACAACAAGATTTTACAAAAAGAGTTAATTTGATTGGTCAATAGATGAGGAGGCGGCTCACCCCCCCCCCCCCGAAAATCAGGGGGGCGAGTTTGTGATTGGTTAGTAGATGAAAAAAATCCTAGTCAGCGTGTAATTGCGTGTAACTCTTTGTATGTTTAGCATTATTACTCCTTCCCATCGGCTCTCTTCATGCTCAACGTGGATGGCGCCACCCGCCTGGGAGGGGATCCGGATCCTATTCCGTCGGTGCCTCACTGCCTTCTCGACGACCCTGGCATTGGTCCACGTCAGACCACCAAGGCAAAGCCCCTCGAGGCGAAGAGGGAACAAGAACACGATTTGGATAACGGCCACTAGCGGGTGGCCCTCTTCTTCGAGATGCAGACTGATACGTCTCCGTCGTATCTATAATTTTTGATTGTTCCATGCCAATATTATTCAACTTTTATATACTTTTGGCAACTTTTTATACTATTTTTTGGACTAACATATTGATCCAGTGCCCAGTGCCCATTCCTGTCTGTTGCATGTTTTATGTTTCGCAGAAACCCAATATCAAACGGAGTCCAAACGGGATAAAAACGGACGGAGATTTTTTTGGAATATTTATGATTTTTTGGGAAGTAAAATCAACGCGAGATGGTGCCCGAGGGGGCCAGGAGATAGGGGGCGCGCCCCAGGGAGGCAGGCGCGCCCTGGACTCTCCTGGCCCCCCCGTAAGGCGGTTGACGCTCTTCTTTTTCCACAAAGAGGCTAATTTTATGAGAAAGATCTGGGCGAAAGATTCACCCCAATCGGAGTTACGGATCTCCGGATATAAAAGAAACGGTGAAGGGGTAGAATCAGAGAACGCAGAAACAGAGAGATAGATCCAATCTCGGAGGGGCTCTCGCCCCTCCCAAGCCATGGGAGCCAAGGACCATAGGGGAAACCCTTCTCCCATCTAGGGAGAAGGTCAAGGAAGAATAAGAAGAAGGGGGGCTCTCTCCCCCTTGCTTTCGGTGGTGCCGGAACGCCGCCGGGGGCCATCATTATCACTGCGATCTTCACCAACACCACCGTCATCTTCACCAACATCTCCATCACCTTCCCCCCTCTATCTACAGTGGTCCACTCTCCCGCAAACCGCTGTACCCTCTACTTGAACATGGTGCTTTATGCTTCATATTATTTTCCAATGATGTGTTGCCATCCTATGATGTCTGAGTAGATTTTCGTTGTCCTATTGGTGGTTGATGAATTGCTATGATTGATTTAATTTGCTTGTGGTTATGTTGCTGTCCTATGGTGCCCATCATATGAGTGCGTGCGTGGATCACACCTTAGGGTTAGTTGTATGTTGATAGGACTATGTATTGGAGGGCTAGAGTGACAGAAGCTTCCACCTAGCATAGAAATTGATGCATACGAGATTGAAGGGGGACCAATATATCTTAATGCTATGGTTGGGTTTTACCTTAATGAATGTTAGTAGTTGCGGATGCTTGCTAATAGTTCCAATCATAAGTGCATATAATTCCAAGTCAGGGATCACATGCTAGCAGCGGCCTCTCCCACATAATACTTGCTATCGGTCTAGTAACGTAGTCAATTGCTTAGGGACAATTTCACAACTCCTACCACCACTTTCCCACACTCATTTTATTTACTTTTTTTGCATCTTTATCTAAACAGCCCCTACTTTTTAATTATGTGTTCTTTATTATCTTGCAAACCTATCCAACAACACCTACAAAGTACTTCTAGTTTCATACTTGTTCTAGGTAAAGCGAATGTCAAGCATGCGTAGAGTCGTATCAGTGGGCGATAGGACTTGAGAGAGTATTTGTTCTACCTTTAGCTCCTTGTTGGGTTCGACACTCTTACTTATCGAAAGAGGCTACAACTACCCCGTATACTTGCGGGTTATCACAGACCGGCGCCAATGGCCACCGAGGGATTCGCCGACCATGCCTGCTTGCATCCTCATCTCGTCTGGCAGAGCTTATATGTGCACCGAAAGGAACTGATTGGTTTCACATCCTCTTCCATGTCCTTTCTTTCGAGGTGTCATGCGCTGCTGCAATCATTTGACGGCGTTGCCATGAGCAGAGAGCGTCGGCGGCCTCCAGCAGATTGGTCTTCCTTTCCTCCTTAGGCGTGCGTGAGAGGTTCTCCATTCGTGAGCCTCCCTCGGTCCCTCTCTTCCACGGGAAGCGGTAACATCAGATTAGGCCGAGAACTGAAGGAGACAACAGGTGCCCTCAGCACCATATGAGTCCCTAACCTCTCTGGCTGCTCAGAAACCTTCAATATTTTTTGCTTCAGATCCTATTTTTGTGCACTTCACTTTTTTTATCTTGTGCTTGATCCGAGATCCTAGATAGTGAAAAAATATTCATTGGCAAAAATGTGTGTTCATGAAATATATCTGAATGTCTGCCAAATTGTTGCCTTTAATTGTTGTTCCAGGGGAGAGCTGAGACTCACATCCTCGTGTGTCCCTAGGTGATGGTTGGCAGCCGCCGCCCTGTAGTTATACTACCCCACCACCTAGGTAAGAGTAACCTGATGTATTTCACATCTATTAACTCTAGATACTTTCTAATTGTAGTTTATGTTCTAGAATTGTCTCAATTACCTTGCTCCAAGTTTCAACTTGTAGAATACATGTTTTTGAAGAGGTAATTGTGTGTTATTCTTATTCATGCACTATCAGAAGTAATGTTCTTTTTTCCTGAAATTGGTCTTTATGTAAAATTTTACTATAAATGGTATGTATCATGGTAGACGTCAAGAGAAAATTCCACTGAATGACATACATAAAATTTTAGATTACTAGAGTGTTTTTCAAAGGAATATAATTGACGAGCAGTACAATTTAGTTATGAGGTATGTGTGATGGGGAACGTTGCAGAAAATAAAAATTTTCCTACGGTTTCACCAAGATCCATCTATGAGTTCATCTAAGCAACGAGTCATGGGAGAGAGATTGCATCTACATACCACTTGTAGATCGCGTGCGGAAGCGTTCAACGGAACGGTGATGATGGAGTCGTACTCGCCGTGATTCAGATCACCGATGACCAAGTGCTGAATGGATAGCACCTCCGCGTTCAACACACGTATGGTACGGACGACGTCTCCTCCTTCTTGATCCAGCAAGGGGGAAGGAGAGGTTGAGGAAGAAGGCTCCAGCAGCAGCACGATGGCGTGATGATGGTGGAGAGGCAGTACTCCGTCAGGGCTTCGCCAAGCGCTCAACGGAGGAGGAGAGGTGTTGGGGAGGGGAGGGCTGCGCCTTGGATCAGGTGTTCAGCCCTCCCCTCACCCCTCTATTTATAGGGGAAGGGGGAAGGGGGCCGGCCCCCTCTAGATAAGATCTAGAGGGAGGGGGCGGCCAGGGAGGGGGCTTGCCCCCAAGCAAAGGGGGTGCGCCCCCTTTAGGGTTCCCCCCCAACCCTAGGCGCATGGGCCCAAGGGGGGGGGGCGCCCAGCCCTCCAGGGGCTGGTTCCTTGCCCCATGCAGCCCATGTGGCCCACCAAGAGGGGTGGCCCCTCCCGGTGGACCCCCGGAACCCCTCTGGTGGCCCCAGTACAATACCGATATGCCCCGAAACTTTCTGGTGTCCGCATGACAACTTCCCATATATAAATCTTTACCTCCGGACCATTCCGGAACTCCTCGTGACGTCCGGGATCTCATCCGGGACTCCGAACAACATTCGGTAATCACATACAAGTCTTCCTAATAACCCTAGCGTCACCGAACCTTAAGTGTGTAGACCCTACGGGTTCGGGAGACACGCAGACATGACCGAGACGGCTCTCCGGTCAATAACCAACAGCGGATCTGGATACCCATGTTGGCTCCCACATGCTCCTCGATGATGTCATCGGATGAACCATGATGTCGAGGATTCAATCAACCCCGTATGCAATTCCCTTTGTCAGACGGTATGTTACTTGCCCGAGACTCGATCGTCGGTATCCCAATACCTCGTTCAGTCTCATTACCGGCAAGTCACTTTACTCGTACCGTAATGCATGATCCCGTGACCAGACACTTGGTCACTTTGAGCTCATTATGATGATGCACTACCGAGTGGGCCCAGTGATACCTCTCCGTAATCCGGAGTGACAAATCCCAGTCTCGATCCGTGTCAACCCAACAGACACTTTCGGAGATACCTGTAGTGCACCTTTATAGTCACCCAATTACGTTGTGACGTTTGGTACACCCAAAGCACTTCTACGGTATCCGAGAGTTACACGATCTCATGGTCTAAGGAAGAGATACTTGACATTGGAAAAGCTCTAGCAAAACGAACTACACGATCTTGTGCTATGCTTAGCATTGGGTCTTGTCCATCACGTCATTCTCCTAATGACGTGATCCCGTTGTCAATGACATCTAATGTCCATAGTCAGGAAACCATGACTATCTATTGACCAACGAGCTAGTCAACTAGAGGCTTACTAGGGACGTATTGTGGTCTATGTATTCACACGTGTATTACGATTTCCAGATAATACAATTATAGCATGAATAAAAGACAATTATCATGAACAAGGAAATATAATAATAATCCATTTATTATTGCCTCTAGGGCATATTTCCAACAGTCTCCCACTTGCACTAGAGTCAATAATCTAGTTACATTGTGATGAATCGAACACCCATAGAGTTCTGGTGTTGATCATGTTTTGCTCGCGAGAGAGGTTTAGTCAACGGATCCGCGACATTCAGATCCGTATGTACTTTGCAAATATCTATGTCTCCATCTTGAACATTTTCACGGATGGAGTTGAAGCGACGCTTGATGTGCCTGGTCTTCTTGTGAAACCTGGGCTCCTTGGCAAGGGCAATAGCTCCAGTGTTGTCACAGAAGAGTTTGATCGGCCCCGATGCATTGGGTATGACTCCTAGGTCGGTGATGAACTCCTTCACCCAAATTGCTTCATGCGCTGCCTCCGAGGCTGCCATGTACTCCGCTTCACATGTAGATCCCGCCACGACGCTTTGCTTGCAGCTGCACCAGCTTACTGCTCCACCATTCAACATATACACGTATCCGGTTTGTGACTTAGAGTCATCCAGATCTGTGTCGAAGCTAGCGTTGACGTAACCCTTTACGACGAGCTCTTCGTTACCTCCATAAACGAGAAACATGTCCTTTGTCCTTTTCAGGTACTTCAGGATATTCTTGACCGCTGTCCAGTGTTCCTTGCCGGGATTACTTTGGTACCTTCCTACCAAACTTATGGCAAGGTTTACATCAGGTCTGGTACATAGCATGGCATACATAATAGATCCTATGGCTGAGGCATAGGGGATGACACTCATGTCTTCTTTATCTTTTGCCGTGGTCGGGCATTGAGCCGAGCTCAATCTCACACCTTGCAGTACAGGCAAGAACCCTTTCTTGGACTGATCCATTTTGAACTTCTTCAAAATCTTATCAAGGTATGTGCTTTGTGAAAGACCTATGAGGCATCTCGATCTATCCCTATAGATCTTGATGCCTAATATGTAAGCAGCTTCTCCAAGGTCCTTCATTGAAAAACACTTATTCAAGTAGGCCTTAATGCTATCCAAGAATTCTATATCATTTCCCATCAAAAGTATGTCATCTACATATAATATGAGAAATGCTACAGAGCTCCCACTCACTTTCTTGTAAACGCAGGCTTCTCCGTAAGTCTGCATAAACCCAAACGCTTTGATCATCTCATCAAAACGAATGTTCCAACTCCGAGATGCTTGCACCAACCCATAAAATGGATCGCTGGAGCTTGCACACTTTGTTAGCATTCTTAGGATCGACAAAACCCTCCGGCTGCATCATATACAGTTCTTCCTTAAGATGCCCATTAAGGAATGCCGTTTTGACGTCCATCTGCCATATCTCATAATCATAGTATGCGGTAATTGCTAACATGATTCGGACGGACTTAAGCTTCGCTATGGGAGAGAAAGTCTCATCGTAGTCAATCCCTTGAACTTGCTGATAACCCTTAGCGACAAGTCGAGCTTTATAGATGGTGACATTACCATCCGCGTCCGTCTTCTTCTTAAAGATCCATTTGTTTTCTATCGCTCGCCGATCATCGGGCAAGTCAGTCAAAGTCCATACTTTGTTTTCATACATGGATTCTATCTCGGATTTCATGGCTTCTAGCCATTTGTTGGAATCTGGGCCCGTCATCGCTTCTTCAGAGTTCGAAGGTTCACTATTGTCTAACAACATGATTTCCAGGACAGGGTTGCCATACCACTCTGGTGTGGAACGTGTCCTTGTGGACCTACGAAGTTCAGTAGCAACTTGATCAGAAGTACCTTGATCATCATCATTAATTTCCTCTCCAGTCGGTGTAGGCACCACAAGAACGTTTTCCTGAGCTGCACTACTTTCCGGTTCAAGAGGTAGTACTTCATCGAGTTCTACTTTCCTCCCACTTACTCCTTTCGAGAGAAACTCTTTTTCCAGAAAGGATCGGTTCTTGGCAACAAAGATCTTGCCCTCGGATCTTAAGTAGAAGGTATACCCAATGGTTTCCTTAGGGTATCCTATGAAGATGCATTTTTCCGACTTGGGTTCGAGCTTTTCAGGTTGAAGTTTCTTGACATAAGCATCGCATCCCCAAACTTTTAGAAACGACAGCTTAGGTTTCTTCCCAAACCATAATTCATACGGTGTCGTCTCAACGGATTTAGACGGTGCCCTATTTAAAGTGAATGTAGCTGTCTCTAGAGCGTATCCCCAAAATGATAGTGGTAAATCGGTAAGAGACATCATAGATCGCACCATATCCAATAGAGTGCGATTACGACGTTCGGACACACGTTACGCTGAGGTGTTCCAAGCGGCGTGAGTTGTGAAACGATTCCACATTTTCTTAAGTGTGTACCAAATTCGTGACTTAAATATTCTCCTCCACGATCTGATCGTAAGAACTTTATCTTTCGGTCACGTTGATTCTCTACTTCATTCTGAAATTCCTTGAAGTTTTCAAAGGTCTCAGACTTGTGTTTCATCAAGTAGACATACCCATATCTACTCAAGTCATCAGTGAGAGTGAGAACATAACGATATCCTCCGCGAGCCTCAACGCTCATTGGACCGCACACATCGGTATGTATGATTTCCAACAAGTTGGTTGCTCGCTCCATTGTTCCGGAGAACGGAGTCTTGGTCATTTTGCCCATGAGGCATGGTTCGCATGTGTCAAATGATTCATAATCGAGAGACTCTAAAAGTCCATCAGCATGGAGCTTCTTCATGCGCTTGACACCAATGTGACCAAGGCGACAGTGCCACAAGTATGTGGGACTATCGTTATCAACTTTACATCTTTTGGTATTCACGCTATGAATATGTGTAACATTACGTTCGAGATTCATTAAGAATAAACCATTGACCATCGGGGCATGACCATAAAACATATCTCTCATATAAATAG
This sequence comes from Triticum dicoccoides, assembly GCF_002162155.2. Taxonomy (NCBI): domain Eukaryota; kingdom Viridiplantae; phylum Streptophyta; class Magnoliopsida; order Poales; family Poaceae; genus Triticum; species Triticum dicoccoides. The sequence continues at coordinate 654,828,915 of NC_041391.1, read as the reverse complement.
AACAACCATTATTCTCGGATTTAAATGAGTAGCCATCTCGTATGAAACGAGATCCAGATACAATGTTCATGCTCAAACTTGGCACTAAATAACAATTATTGAGGTTTAAAACTAATCCTAGGTAAATGTAGAGGTAGCGTGCCGACGGCAATCACATCGACCTTGGAACCATTCCCGACGCGCATCGTCACCTCGTCCTTCGCCAGTCTCCGCTTATTCCGCAGCTCCTGCTGTGAGTTACAAATGTGAGCAACGGCACCGGTATCAAATACCCAGGAGTTACTACGAGTACTGGTAAGGTACACATCAATTACATGTATATCAAATATACCTTTAGTGTTGCCGGCCTTCTTGTCCGCTAAGTATTTGGGGCAGTTCCGCTTCCAGTGACCCTTCCCTTTGCAATAAAAGCACTCAGTTTCAGGCTTGGGTCCATTCTTTGACTTCTTCCCGGCAACAGGCTTACCGGGCGCGGCAACATCTTTGCCGTCCTTCTTGAAGTTCTTCTTACCCTTGCCCTTCTTGAACTTAGTGGTCTTATTGACCATCAACACTTGATGTTTTTTCTTGATTTCAACCTCTGCTGACTTCAGCATTGAAAATACTTCAGGAATGGTCTTCACCATCCCCTGTATATTGTAGTTCATCACAAAGCTCTTGTAGCTTGGTGGGAGCGACTGAAGGATTCTGTCAATGACCGCCTCATCCGGGAGGTTAATGTCCAGCTGGGACAGGCGGTTGTGCAACCAAGACATTTTGAGTATATGCTCACTGACAGAACTATTTTCCTCCATCTTACAACTATAGAACTTGTCGGAGACTTCATATCTCTCGACCCGGGCATGAGCTTGGAAAACTAGTTTCAGCTCCTCGAACATCTCATATGCTCCGTGTTGCTCAAAACGCTTTTGGAGCCCTGGTTCTAAGCTGTAAAGCATGCCGCACTGAACGAGGGAGTAATCATCAGCACGAGACTGCCAAGCATTCATAATGTCTTGGTTCTCTGGGACGGGTGCATCACCTAGCGGTCCTTCTAGGACATACTGTTTCCTGGCAGCTATGAGGATGATCCTCAGGTTCTGGACCCAGTCCGTATAGTTGCTACCATCATCTTTCAGCTTGGTTTTCTCTAGGAACGCGTTGAAGTTCATGTTGACATGAGCGTTGGCCATTTGATCTACAAGACATATTTTGCAAAAATTTTAGACTAAGTTCATGATAATTAAGTTCATCTAATCAAATTATTTAATGAACTCCCACTCAGATTAGACATCCCTCTAGTCATCTAAGTGTTACACGATCCGAGTCGACTAGGCCGTGTCCGATCATCACATGAGATGGACTACTCATCATCGGTGAACATCTCCATGTTGATCGTGTCTTCCATATGACTCGTGTTCGACCTTTCGGTCTCTGTGTTCCGAGGCCATGTCTGTACATGCTAGGCTCGTCAAGTTAACCCTAAGTGTTCTGCATGTGTAAATCTGTCTTACACCCGTTGTATGTGAATGTAAGGATCTATCACACCCGATCATCACGTGGTGCTTCGAAACGACAAACTTTAGCAACGGTGCACAGTTAGGGGGAACACTTTCTTGAAATTATTATAAGGGATCATCTTATTTACTACCGCCGTTCTAAGTAAACAAGATGCATACAACATAATAAACATCACATGCAATTATTTATTAGTGACATGATATGGCCAATATCATATAGCTCCTTCGATCTCCATCTTCGGGGCTCCATGATCATCTTCGTCACCGGCATGACACCATGATCTCCATCATCGTGTCTTCATGAAGTTGTCACACCAACGACTACTTCTACTTCTATGGCTAACGCGTTTAGCAATAAAGTAAAGTAATTTACATGGCGTTCTTCAATGACACGCAGGTCATGCAAAAATAAAGACAACTCCTATGGCTCCTGCCGGTTGTCATACTCATCGACATGCAAGTCGTGATTCCTATTACAAGAACATGATCTCATACATCACAATATGTCATTCATCATTCATCACAACTTCTGGCCATATCACATCACATGACAATTGCTGCAAAAACAAGTTAGACGTCCTCTAATTGTTGTTGCATCTTTTACGTGGTGGCAATTGGGTTCTAGCACGAACGTTTTCATACCTACGAATAACCTCACCGTGATTTTGTCAACTTCTATTTACCCTTCATAAGGACCCTTTTCATCGAATCCGCTCCAACTAAAGTGGGAGAGACAGACACCCGCCAGCCACCTTATGCAACTAGTGCATGTCAGTCGGTGGAACCGGTCTCACGTAAGCGTACGTGTAAGGTTGGTCCGGGCCGCTTCATCCCACAATACCGCTGAAGCAAGATAAGACTAGTAGCGGCAAGCAAGTTGACAAGATCTACGCCCACAACAAAATTGTGTTCTACTCGTGCAATAGAGAACTACGCAGAGACCTAGCTCATGATGCCACTGATGGGGAACGTTGCAGAAAATAAAATTTTTCCTACGGTTTCACCAAGATCCATCTATGAGTTCATCTAAGCAACGAGTCATGGGAGAGAGATTGCATCTACATACCACTTGTAGATCGCGTGCGGAAGCGTTCAAGGGAACGATGATGATGGAGTCGTACTCGCCGTGATTCAGATCACCGATGACCAAGTGCTGAACGGACAACACCTCCGCGTTCAACACACGTACGGTACAGACGACGTCTCCTCCTTCTTGATCCAGCAAGGGGGAAGGAGAGGTTGAGGAAGAAGGCTCCAGCAGCAGCACGACGGCGTGATGATGGTGGAGAGGCAGTACTCCGACAGGGCTTCGCCAAGCGCTCAACGGAGGAGGAGAGGTGTTGGGGAGGGGAGGGGCTGCGCCTTGGATCAGGTGTTCAGCCCTCCCCTCGCCCCTCTATTTATAGGGGAAGGGGGAAGGGGTCCAGCCCCCTCTAGATAAGATCTAGAGGGGGGGCGGCGGCCAGGGAGGGGGCTTGCCCCCCAAGCAAAGGGGGTGCGCCCCCTTTAGGGTTCCCTCCCCATCCCTAGGCGCATGGGCCCAGGGGGGGGGCGCCCAGCCCTCCAGGGGATGGTTCCCTGCCCCATGCGGCCCATGTGGCCCACCAAGAGGGGTGGCCCCTCCCGGTGGTCCCCCGGAACCCCTCCGGTGGCCCCGGTACAATACCAATATGCCCCCAAAACTTTCCGGTGTCCACATGACAACTTCCCATATATAAATCTTTACCTCCGGACCATTCCGAAACTCCTCGTGGCGTCCGGGATCTCATCCGGGACTCCGAACAACATTCGGTAATCACATACAAGTCTTCCTAATAACCCTAGCGTCACCGAACCTTAAGTGTGTAGACCCTACGGGTTCGGGAGACACGCAGACATGACCGAGACGGCTCTCTGGTCAATAACCAACAGTGGGATCTGGATACCCATGTTGGCTCCCACATGCTCCTCGATGATGTCATCGGATGAACCACGATGTCAAGGATTCAATCAACCCCGTATGCAATTCCCTTTGTCAGACGGTATGTTACTTGCCCGAGACTCGATCGTCGGTATCCCAATACCTCGTTCAGTCTCGTTACCGGCAAGTCACTTTACTCGTACCGTAATGCATGATCCCGTGACCAGACACTTGGTCACTTTGAGCTCATTATGATGATGCACTACCGAGTGGGCCCAGTGATATCTCTCCGTAATCCGGAGTGACAAATCCCAGTCTCGATCCGTGTCAACCCAACAGACACTTTCGGAGATGCCTGTAGTGCACCTTTATAGTCACCCAGTTACGTTGTGACGTTTGGTACACCCAAAGCACTTCTACGGTATCCGGGAGTTACACGATCTCATGGTCTAAGGAAGAGATACTTGACATTGGAAAAGCTCTAGCAAAACGAACTACACGATCTTGTGCTATGCTTAGGATTGGGTCTTGTCCATCACGTCATTCTCCTAATGACGTGATCCCATTGTCATTGACATCTAATGTCCATAGTCAGGAAACCATGACTATCTGTTGACCAATGAGCTAGTCAACTAGAGGCTTACTGGGGACGTATTGTGGTCTATGTATTCACACGTGTATTACGATTTCCAGTTAATACAATTATAGCATGAATAAAAGACAATTATCATGAACAAGGAAATATAATAATAATCCATTTATTATTGCCTCTAGGGCATATTTCCAACAATGTGGTGCATGTTAGTTCTTCCATCTATAAAAGAATTCGTGTACTTAGCCTCATGTCTTCACGAGCATCCACTACCGGACTCGCGGACTATGCCTACGGCCCAGGGCCGTCGGCATAGGTCCTTTGCTGTCGGCATAGATCTATGCCGACGGCAGCCGTCGGCATAGCCCCGTCGGCATAGATCACGTCAGCGTAGATGTGTCAGACCATCGGCGTAGTATAGCCATCAGCATAGGTGCGTATGCCGACGGCTGTGGGCCAGCTGTCGGCATAGTTTAGCCGTCAGCATTGTTTTTCGTCTGACGGCAACAGACGGCGCCATTAAAAGCGCTGGCGATTCAGGGGATGACACGTGGCACAGGTGTCGGTGTCAAAACCGGCGGATCTCGGGTAGGGGGTCCCGAACTGTGCGTCTAGGCGGATGGTAACAAGAGACAAGGGACATGATGTTTTTACTCAGGTTCGGGCCCTCTCGATGGAGGTAAAACCCTACTCCTGCTTGATTAATATTGATGATATGGGTAGTACAAGAGTTGATCTACCACGAGATCAGAGAGGCTAAACCCTAGAAGCTAGCCTACGGTATGATTGTTGTTCGTCCTACGGACTAAAACTCTCCGGTTTATATAGGCACCGGAGAGGGCTAGGGTTACACAGAGTTGGTTACAATGGGAGGAGATCTACATATCGTATCGCCAACCTTGCCTTCCACGCCAAGGAAAGTCCTATCCGGACACGGGACGAAGTCTTCAATCTTGTATCTTCATAGTCCGGGAGTCCGGCCAAAGGTCATAGTCCGGCCATCCGGACACCCCCTAATCCAGGACTCCCTCAGTAGCCCTCGAACCAAGCTTCAATGACGATGAGTCTGGCGCGTAGATTTGTCTTCGACATTGCAAGGCGGGTTCTTCTCCAAATCCCATATACCTGTCGAATAATGTCCGGCTTCTGATGAATGTTGCGCTCCTTGGCTTCCGTGCCCAATAATGGCCATCTTCCACGTGTCAAAAGAATGCAAAAAGACAGTTTTTTTTTTCATTTACCCCCTTAGCTGCGCAAACGGGCCGCCTATAAAAGAGACGGGGATTTAGATACGAATCACACCATCTTCCCTCCGCGAGCATTCATCGGAGCACATTCGACAGAGATCAATTCTACCATGGCCGGTCAATGCAGCTCCTCCTCTCGTCCCTCCAGCCCTCGACCTGAAGATTGGGAGAGGTGTTCCATCCCGCACAACGAGCTAGTAGCACTCCAAACCAAGGGGCTCCTCCCCCCAGCATACATGGTCCCAGTTCGAGCCGGGCTTGCCACCTATAATGGCGGAGAGCAGGCGGAGAGTGTCCCCAATCCCTCCAAAGGAGAGCGGGTATGCCTGGTCCCTTATTTAATAAGAGGGCTCGGATTTCCAATTCATCCGTTTCTCCGGGGGCTCCTGGAGTTCTATGGCCTCCAGCTACACAACCTCACGCCTGCCTCCATACTGCATATAGCGGGCTTTGTAGCCCTTTTTGCGAGCTATTTTTGGGCATCGAGGCTCATTTCGCACTATGGAAGAAGTTGTTCTACCTCGTGCCCCGCTCTCAGGAGGGGTCGATTTATCAAGTGGGCGGAACCGAACTATGGCGCATCGCCGGGACCGGATATCTATCTGGAACCCCAAAGAAGGCGTCCGAGGACTGGCCTTCAGAATGGTTTTATATAGATGATGTCCCCCTGCCGGACCCTGTACGGATCGGCCTCCCTGAGCTCAATAATGCTCCCTTGAAGAAACGCCTGAGCTAGCGTCCACGGAGCCCTCAGAGGGAAACTGTCAGGGACGTCCTTTACCTGATGAGCCGGATAAGGTTGTTAGCTCATTCCGGACTGACCATGATCGAGGTCATGACCATATGCATTATGCAGGGGGTGCAACCGCTTCAGTACAGAGGCCACCCCATGTGGGATTTCAACGGGGAGGACGATGCCACCCGGCGCGGTCGCAAGGGGCCGGATTCGGCTGCCACTCTAATGAAGATCTTATCCGTTTTGTACAAGGGAGAAGAGGCGTGTCAACCCACGGGCGGATTCTCTATGTACAATCCTCCAAGCTGGGTGAGCGAACGCTTTCACTTGCCTATCCGTTTTCAAATTCCCATAGTTGAGTACTTAGTCTAGCAATTTTAACGCAGGAGCTACGCCAGACTGTAAAGGAGATAAACAACCCTCCACAACCCGAGGACCCGGAATGGTCCCTCGACCCGGACTCCCAAGAGGACCCGGACTTATGTGTGGAGCTGATTGATGGGGTGTTTCATCAATTGAGTAAGAACAACACCTTAGAGGCCATTACGACCGATTATCCCGGACTACTTCCAGCCTCAAAGGTAACCGAGACCGAAGTCCCAGTTGTCACATCCCTAGTTCTGGTATGCACTAGGCTAGCCCTTCATGTGAGCATCATGTTTAAATTCTAATGAAATTTGAATTGAGGAATTTTCAAAAGCCTCAGAAGACCTCTAAAAATAACCAACATTTAAATCTCATCAAATGAGTCCAAGAAAATGTTCCTGTTATTCTATGAAAATATTGGCATGAGGTAAAATGCAAACCAATATTTTTGGAGTGACTGAAATATTTATTTTGGGCCTTTTGAATTAAATCAATGACATATTTGAGTTGGATTTATTTCTATTATATAAGAAATAAAGCCCAAACATTTTTGTAAGTTGCATGTGACTTGGGCTAGACCTGATCTCACATAACAATTTACAGAAAGTTTATAAAAATGATTTGATGTTCTAAATCAAATCAAAACAAATAACAGAAATAGAAAAACATAAATAAAGGAGAGAGAGACTAACCTGGGCCAACTTACCTGGCGCCCACCAAAGCCCACCTGTGCGGCCGGCCCACCTGGCCCGTGCCAGTCATCACCTACCTCTGCCAGTAGGCAGAGGAGGGAGACAGCGCCCGCGCGCCCGCGACGCCACGCACCTCCCTGCTCGCCTACGTCACTGAGGCCACCACGACGCCTCGGGCCTTCTCCTCGGCGCCGCCCCGACCCTGCACTTCTCCCCTCTCTCTCTGGAGCTCTCCCCCTCCTCTGGTTCTTCTTCCCTCGTCTTTTCCCCTCCTCACCGAACCACGCCGCCGCCGCCGATGAGCACCACCGCGGCCACAACCACTCCCTCGCTCCCTCTCTGCGTTCCCGAGACCCGCATCGTCGCCCTCTTCGTCCACGCCGAGCCAAGAAACCGGGGAAGCACCGCGTCGCTGTCCTGGATGTCTTCTTCAACCTCGGTGCCGGCGATCCCCGTCGTCGGTTCACTGCAGCCAGGCCGTCCCCGAGCCTCCCGTGCTGATCTTCAGGACCGCTGTGAGCTCCTGCTGCTTATCCCTTGCTCGCCCCCTCCGTTCCCGTCCCCTAGCCCCGTCCTCCGACCACGGCCGAGCTTGCCGCCGCCGTGCCATGTCGTTGCCGTGGCCACAGTCGCCCTCGCCCGTTCTTGAGCATGCCTCCGTGCTCACCAAGATCCCAGGAGCCGAACACGACCAACACCGGCCCCTGCCGTGCACCATAGGTCCTTCTCCCCTCCCCGCCGAACTCCGGCCGCCGCTGCGAGCTCGTTTCCGGCGAGCTCGGTCCACCCCGGCTGCTGCCGCTAGTCGTGTTGGATGCGCGCGAGTCCCAGCACCACATAGAGCCCCTCCGCCGCTCTTTTGGCCGCCGGAGGGCGAAACCCGGCGCCCTCCACCGTCTCTGGCTCCGCCGGCGATGAGCCGCGGGTCAACTCCGGCGAGTTGACCCGGGTTTGACCCATGTTTGACCCCCAGGGTCAATGACATGTGGGGCCGACACTAGCTGGATTAGTTAGATGCTAGTTAGTGCTAACCACCACTGTTAGGTGCTAATTCCCTCGCTAATCTAAACCTGAGCTACTGACATGTGGGCCCAGCCCTGCTGACACTTTTAGTTCGGATTAAATTAGCACTAACAGTCTCTGTTAATTAGCATAGTCACTGACCAGTGGGTCCCAGCGTCAGGTTTGACCTGGGCCGACACTATTGACCTGATGACGTCACCCTGACATCATGCTGACGCAGTTAATTATTTTCTGGATTTAATTTAATTCAAGAAATTCCAGAAAAAGGCTTAAACTTCTAAAAATCATATAAAATCAACCGTAACTCCAAATGAAACAAATTATATATGAAAAATGATCAGAAAAATCCAATCTATCCATCTGTACCATTTTCATGCATGTTATAACAACTTATAGCTGCTGTTTAGCACAAATCATATAATGGCATTTAAACCCTCACATATGGAGTTTGAATTTGAATCTTGGATTCAAACCAGCTTCATTTAACTTGTTGCTAGTTGCATTAGCTCAAACCATGGCATATTGCCATGTCACACTCATGCATCATATTGTTGCATTGCATTGATTGTGTTCTTTCTCTGTTGCCGGTGCTTGTCCCTCTCAGTAGACGTGTACTGACGATGTGATCGATGACACCGATGAAGAACTATACTATCTTCAAAAGTGCCAGGCAAGCAAAACCCCCTTGTTCATTCCGATACAATCCTACTCTCTCGCTCCTGCTCTCTTTTACTGCATTAGGACAACAACGATTCATCTGTTACTTGCTGCGGTAGCTGAACCCCTTTATCCTCTGCATGACCTGTCATTGCCACAGTAAATAGATGAAACCCACTAGCATGAGTAGGAGTTGTTTAAGCCCTGATGTGCCTACTCATTCATGTTTGTTTGTCATGCCTGCTACTGCTTAGAGTTGAGTCAGGTCTGATTCATCAGGGATGAATCAGAGGTGTGTGAACAAGTCCTACTGTGTGTGAGCTAAGTGTGTGAACATGATTTGGTAAAGGTAGCGGTGAGAGGCCATGTAGGAGTACATGGTGGGTTGTCTCATTGCAGCCGTCCTCAGGAACTGAGTTTTGTGTTTGTGATCCATGAACAGTTACTACCACACATTGGGTTCCGGTAACTCGACCCCTCTCGACTTATTAATCAACTCGATCTCTGTCCAGGAGTTGCAACTAGTTTCTGGTGTTTGTAGGTAGTGTTAGTAGTCTACCAAGTGGCACCCGGTACAGGTGGGCTTGGGACAGACTAGGCACAGTGGACCGGTGTACCAAGTGGCACCCGGATGGTGGACTTGGGAACCCTGCACACATCGTTTGGGGCCGTGAGCGACACCCCGGCCGGATCTCCTTGCGGATGGAACCCGAATAGGCGATAAACCTGGACGAGAGACTTGTGTGGTTAGTCAGGTCGTGGCCGACACCCTCGCTGGGCTTCCGCTTGAAGGTTGCCGAGTACATGTCGTGTAAACGGCGGTAAGTGGTGAGAGCGTGTGTGAAGAAGTACACCCCTGCAGGGTTAATATGATCTATTCGAATAGCCGTGTCCGCGGTAAAGGACTTCTGGGTTGCCTGTACAGTTCATAGACAAGTGAAAGTGGATACTCTAAAATGCGCAAGATAAGCGTGAGTGCTATGGATGGCGTTCTCATAGGGAGACGGGAGCGGATCCATAGTGGTGTATTGATATGGTGAATATGTGGACTCGTGTGCGCCACCTCAAAAGAGTTACTTGCAGTCATAGTACAGGATAGCCACCGAGTCAAAGCTGGCTTGCTGCAGTTAAACCCCACCACCCCCTTTGTTGATAATGATGCATATGTAGTTAGATCTGATGTAAGTCTTGTTGGGTACATTTGTACTCACGTTGCTTAATTTATGTTTTTGCAGAGAGACTTCAGTCTCGCTAGTAGTACCGCGTGGACTTCGACGTTTAGCTTGTTACCTCAGCTACGATCTTGTGCCCTCGGCAGGATCTGGTAGATAGTCAGGCTTCTCAGCCTTTTTCATTTGTAGATGTCTGTACTCAGACATGTTAAGCTTCCGCTTGTGCTTGACTTGTATGCTCTGAGTGTTGGGTCATGAGACCCATGTTTGTAATATCTCGCTCCTCGGAGCCTATTGAATAAATACTTGAGTCGTAGAGTCATGTTGTGATGCCATGTTGTATTTGCACATATCGAGCATATTGTGTGTATGTTATTGAAATGCTTGGTATGTGTGGGATCTGACTATCTAGTTGTTTATCCTTAGTAGCCTCTCTTACCGGGAAATGTCTCCTAGTGCTTCCACTGAGCCATGGTAGCTTGCTACTGCTCCGGAACACTTAGGCTGGCCGGCATGTGTCCTTCTTCGTTCCTGTGTCTGTCCCTTCGGGAAATGTCACGCGGTGTCTACCGGAGTCCTGTTAGCCTGCTATAGCTCGATTTACCGGAGTCCTGCTAGCCCAGTTGCTACAGCCCGGATTCACTCGCTAATGACCGGCACGTTCGTTGCTGGGTCATGTATGCCTGTCCCTGTAAGTTAGTGCCACTTTGGGTTCACGACTAGCCATGTCAGCCCGTGTTCTTTGTCATATGGATGCTAGCGGCACTATCATATACGTGTGCCAAAAGGCGCAAATGGTCCCGGGCCAGGTAAGATGGCACCCGTGGGAATACCGTGCGTGAGGCCGCAAAGTGATATGATGTGTTACATGCTAGATCGGTGTGACTTAGGATCGGGGTCCTGACAACTTTGGTATCAGAGCCTGACTGCATGTAGGATTGCCAAGCCAAACTGGTCGAAGTTGAGTCTAGAAATTCTTTAGTTATATAAGGGAATTGATTGTGGGATGGAACGTAAGGCTCTTTTTACTCCTTATACCTTATGCCTTCTGATCTGAGTCATCTTATCTTTCCTACGGGGTTAAGGAACTAGGCTTTCTCTTCTTTCTATCAGGATCACGTGTTACTAATCCGTAGACTTATAAGATTGTTGGATTTAAGCCTCAGTTCGGTTCCGACTACCTCCGTATGTTAACTGTTGATCTCGAAACCTTGATATTGTGCTTCTGAGTGGCTATGCCACCATCTTGTAGCATGTCTCCAATCTTTTCGAGCATTTACAGCCGTTATGCTGTGCGAGTCATCCCAAGTTTCTAAATAGTCTGATGCATTTGCAAATCCCTTATTTCCATTTCCGATGATCCATTGGGCCAGTTTAACCACATTAATCGGTGAGTTGAGGTACTCTATTGCCTCGAAATTTATGTTGGAGCTATTAATATGACCCTAGGTGTCTAGAGGATCATCTAGTAGTCTAGCCATGTTTTGTGATCCCAGTGTGATGACTCTGGCCATCATTCCCGAAAGCATCCCGTGATGCCACTTAGTTAGTAGGCATTTCACTTCTGGGTTTTGAAACCGAGATTCACCCTACTTACTTCATGTTGATAGTGTTTGCTAGTCCCTTTAGGATACTAGTAACCTTTGCGATAGTCCTCAAGGTCCGTGGTATTTCCTTCTTCCAAATACTATGAACCACTTATGGTAGAAGTTTGTTGGATCAAAAGATCATAATAGGAGTGCTCTCGATGAGTTCTTCATTTTATATTGTGACTCTGCCAATTCAACCTTTCTGCATGGGTTATCCGGAAGAAATATGTTGAGCTTTGTTTGACATACTAAATCTATGCATCGCAACTCAGAAAATCATATGTTCTTTGGAGTTGTCCTTCTTTAGTTGTTTTCTGACCTTCGTCTATCAATTGATAGTCAAGAGTAGTTGTGCACTTGTGCTCATCGATGCCTATCACTCTTGTGGTCCGTCAAGCCATTCTATCCCAGAATGACTAGGAGAAATGAACTCCAGAACCTCATCCATATCTAGGATTGGGTCAAAGTAGTCATACTCCGCAGACCAAAATACTAATCTAGTTTTTGTTCTGTTCTACCCTGAAGTATTACCCCCTTTATGTCAAGAATGTCATAGGAATTACACACCATCCTATGAACTCTTGATACAGTGATACTTCTTGCCCTCATTAGTCATTTCTCGGCTCCCGTGTTGTTGCAACCGGAATGCCGACAGATGAACTATGATGTGTGAAATCAATACCCTAGCAACTAGTTGCTTGGTAGAAAATGGACAATATTCTCATTCTTAGCATGTTGGTTATTGAATCATCATTCTAAGATTGATCGTGCTACCTAGTCCATTCTCCTGGTGCACTCCTCGATCAATGAGTTAGGATTATTTCGAATCCTCGCTCTTTTGATCATATCATCTTGCCCTGAAAAGCAAGACTGCTCTCGAGCTTAATAGCATATCGGTGGTTCGTGATTTTCCGAATATCTTCTCGGAAGTATCACCAGGTTATCACCTGACCGCTATGTTGAGTTGTGAGCTAGTTGGTTTTCGTAACCACCCCTTCTCCAAGAATCCGTGTTGGATACCCTGAGCTAGTTGGTTAAGATAAACAACAACTTGGAGAGTTGGAAGATAAAGCTTGTCCGACTTAGTTCATTCCAAAGGGATATCCTTGTGCGTGTGTGTTGAAGAAAGATGATATCTTTATTGGTTGATCCTCGTGATCAATTGTTGGATCTATTATCTTACCCAAACCTTTGATTTGAGTATGGGCTATCGGCAAATCAAATCAGCACCAACGATGTTCGTAATGTTGTCTTACTCGTGGTTGATCCCTCGAGCATACACCATTACATCTTTTGGTCTGACCAATACTATCACATTGTCACATAATGGTGGAAGTCCAGTGATATGGAAATTCTGATGAATGGTTGTTGAGCCCATCAGCAACATTTTGTCTCCTCCATGATTTGTGTCGAACATCCAGCTAGTGTTGGAAACTTGTGTAAGCATTTTCTTCATGACCGTTTGTGAAGCATATGTTTGGATGAAAGAAGTGACTTCCCCTAACTCATGTGCATCTGATGCAAGTTGCCGCCGTGAGTTCGAGAAAGATTGTTTTTGATTCCTCTGGAATCATCCCAAGTCAATCATGCATGTGCGAAGTACTCTATGGTCTGATAGGTTGGCCGCCTCCATTCCATATGTGTTTCTTAGCACGCCAAGCCACTGATTGATTTGTTCAAGGAGAAGAAGTTCCTTCTTAAGAGCAAGACTTATGCAAGGACTTCGATATCCTCGATGATGGTTCCCCTTCTGAACCCGGTAGCGTTTTATTATAAGACTACTATGTGTTCATGCTTGTCTCGGACAACACGTTCACATGTTGTAGCAGAACCAGCTCATGTTTTGGGGCTTTCTATCATAGTTCACTCCCCGAGATTCTCGCAACGTCATCTCGTCGGTTTGTGTTGCAAACTTTCATTTTTATTTCTAGACTCGATGAGTCTAGATTATTATGACACCAACCAGATCTGAATCTTAGGCAGATATGATGGTTGGAACATTTTCCAAGAATTATGATATTGGTCTCTCTGTAACCGGTAAAGTGGATGTCGTGGCCAACACACCCAACCGGAAGACCTGTTATTGTAGTATCTTGATTGAGAAAGTTGGCCACCTCCCCATAAAGATTTCATAGGATTTACTCCCTAGATGTCCCTTATGGATTTTTGTGTCCCCGAAGTCCAATCTTTTACTTGATGTTCTAGATATCGAACCATTTCTATGAATGGGTTACGCTAGCACATCAAGGAGAACATTAGAAGCGGAGTGCTAAATGTCTCTCGGTTGATCATCCAGATTTTGTTTCCTTGGCCTCGCTAAGATGAAATCTAAGAAAGTGTTATCTTCCTTTGCATCTGCATCCTCCATCACCATTCATCATGGTAGTAAGTTGTGTTGCCAGGATCCTTGACACGGATATTGGTAAAACCTTGATGAATATGGAAATGCTCAAGTTCTTGAGAGCACGCGCAAGCGCTAGGTGTTATCATCGGCACTAACTGGGTTTGCTCTCATCTTCCTCGATTATGCTATAACTTCTCAAACAGTGGACTCACTCTCTACTGTTGAGCTTCTCCTCAGTTACCAAACTCATCCCTTGTGTTGTTTTCAACAAGGTAATCCACATCATCCATTCTAATCCAAGCATGCCATTCTACCGACCCCCTCCAAACAATCGCTCGAGAATTGCCTTAGGCTGGTATAAAGAGTTTCAATGATCTCTAAATCAAAGATAATTCTTTTTGCCACTTAAGGGGATATTTCTACAAGTCACCTTCCCTAAGGTGCCCCGTTATGGTATCATGGCAACTCAACTCCTCGCTACGTTGACAATCGTTTACCACCTTCTTAAGTGTGGAATTATTGTCTACCTAGTGAACCCTCGTCATCTCTTCCACTCCATCCCTCTAGATGTATGCCTCGTGTCTCAGCTCGGGGGATGCTGCTATGTCTCATCCCATGAGTTGATCCTGAGTTGCTCGGTCTTCGAGAAGATCAATTCTTCTAGAGTTTTCCTTTCCTCTTCTTATCTTGTTAGTTGGAGTTCTCAGAGGAAGACATCGAGTCAAAGATGGTGATCGAATCAACTCCCCTATGAAGTGCAACCTGGATCGTGAAGATTGTGTTAGTTTGCGTTCCCCCTTCATCTTACCCTATGCTTGAATCTCGGGACGAGATTTTTGCTTAGTGGGGGTGAGTTGTCACATCCCTAGTTTTGGTATGCACTAGGCTAGCCCTTCATGTGAGCATCATGTTTAAATTCTAATGAAATTTGAATTGAGGAATTTTCAAAAGCCTCAGAAGACCTCTAAAAATAACCAACATTTAAATCTCATCAAATGAGTCCAAGAAAATGTTCCTGTTATTCTATGAAAATATTGGCATGAGGTAAAATGCAAACCAATATTTTTGGAGTGACTGAAATATTTATTTTGGGCCTTTTGAATTAAATCAATGACATATTTGAGTTGGATTTATTTCTATTATATAAGAAATAAAGCCCAAACATTTTTGTAAGTTGCATGTGACTTGGGCTAGACCTGAGCTCACATAACAATTTACAGAAAGTTTATAAAAATGATTTGATGTTCTAAATCAAATCAAAACAAATAACAGAAATAGAAAAACATAAATAAAGGAGAGAGAGACTAACCTGGGCCAACTTACCTGGCGCCCACCAAAGCCCACCTGTGCGGCCGGCCCACCTGGCCCGTGCCAGTCATCACCTACCTCTGCCAGTAGGCAGAGGAGGGAGACAGCGCACGCGCGCCCGCGGCGCCATGCACCTCCCTGCTCGCCTGCGTCACTGAGGCCACCACGACGCCTCGGGCCTTCTCCTTGGCGCCGCCCCGACCCTACACTTCTCCCCTCTCTCTCTGGAGCTCTCCCCCTCCTCTGGTTCTTCCTCCCTCGTCTTTTCCCAACCTCACCGAACCACGCCGCCGCCGCCGATGAGCACCACCGCGGCCACAACCACTCCCTCGCTCCCTCTCCGTGTCCCCGAGATCCGCATCATCGCCCTCTTCGTCCACGCCGAGCCAAGAAACCGGGGAAGCACCGCGTCGCCGTCCTGGATGTCTTCTTCAACCTCGGTGCCGGCGATCCCCGTCGTCGGTTCGCTGCAGCCATGCCGTCCCCGAGCCTCCCGTGCTGATCTTCAGGACCGCTGTGAGCTCCTGCTGCTTATCCCTTGCTCGCCCCCTTCGTTCCCGTCCCCTAGCCCCGTCCTCCGACCACGGCCGAGCTTGCCGCCGCCGTGCCATGTCATTGCCGTGGCCACAGTCGCCCTCGCCCGTTCTTGAGCATGCCTCCATGCTCACCGAGATCCCAGGAGCCGAACACGACCAACACCGGCCCCTGCCGTGCACCATAGGTCCTTCTCCCCTCCCCGCCGAACTCCGGCCGCCGCTGCGAGCTCGTTTCCGGCGAGCTCGGTCCACCCCAGCTGCTGCCGCTAGTCGTGTTGGATGCGCGCGAGTCCCAGCACCATGTAGAGCCCCTCCGCCGCTCTTTTGGCCGCCGGAGGGCGAAACCCGGCACCCTCCGCCGTCTCTGGCTCCGCCGGCGATGAGCCGCGGGTCAACTCCGGCGAGTTAACCCGGGTTTGACCCATGTTTGACCCCCAGGGTCAATGACATGTGGGACCGGCACTAGCTGGATTAGTTAGATGCTAGTTAGTGCTAACCACCACTGTTAGGTGCTAATTCCCTCGCTAATCTAAACCTGAGCTACTGACATGTGGGCCCAGCCCTGCTGACACTTTTAGTTAGGATTAAATTAGCACTAACAGTCTCTGTTAATTAGCACAGTCACTGACCAGTGGGTCCCAGCATCAGGTTTGACCTGGGCCGACACTGTTGACGTGATGACATCACCCCGACATCATGCTGACGCAGTTAATTATTTTCTGGATTTAATTTAATTCAAGAAATTCTAGAAAAAGGCTTAAACTTCTAAAAATCATATAAAATCAACCGTAACTCCAAATGAAACAAATTATATATGAAAAATGATCAGAAAAATCCAATCTATCCATCTGTACCATTTTTATGCATGTTAGAACAACTTATAGCTGCTGTTTAGCACAAATCATATAATGGCATTTAAACCCTCACATATGGAGTTTGAATTTGAATCTTGGATTCAAACCAGCTTCATTTAACTTGCTGCTAGTTGCATTAGCTCAAACCACAACATATTGCCCTGTCACACGCATGCATCATATTGTTGCATTGCATTGATTGTGTTCTTTCTCTGTTGCCGGTGTTTGTCCCTCTCAGTAGACGTGTACCGACGATGTGATCGATGACACCGATGAAGAACTATACTATCTTCAGAAGTGCCAGGCAAGTAAAACCCCCTTGTTCATTCTGATACAATCCTACTCTCTCGCTCCTGCTCTCTTTTACTGCATTAGGACAACAACGATTCATCTGTTACTTGCTGCGGTAGCTGAACCCCTTTATCCTCTGCATGACCTGTCATTGCCACAGTAAATAGATGAAACCCACTAGCATGAGTAGGAGTTGTTTGAGCCCTGATGTGCCTACTCATTCATGTTTGTTTGTCATGCCTGCTACTGCTTAGAGTTGAGTCAGGTCTGATTCATCGGGGATGAATCAGGGGTGTGTGAACAAGTCCTACTATGTGTGAGATAAGTGTGTGAACACAATTTGGTAAAGGTAGCGGTGAGAGGCCATGTAGGAGTACATGGTGGGTTGTATCATTACAGCCGTCCTCAGGAACTGAGTTATGTGTTTGTGATCCATGAACAATTACTACCACACATTGGGTTCCGGTAACTCGACCCCTCTCGGCTTATTAATCAACTCGATCTCTGTCCAGGAGTTGCAACTAGTTTCTGGTGTTTGTAGGTAGTGTTAGTAGTCTACCAAGTGGCACCCGGTACAGGTGGGCTTGGGACAGACTAGGCACAGTGGCCCGGTGTACCAAGTGGCACCCGGATGGTGGACTTGGGAACCCTGCACACATCGTTTGGGGCCGTGAGCGACACCCCGGCCGGATCTCCTTGCGGATGGAACCCGAATAGGCGATAAACCTGGACGAGAGACTTGTGTGGTTAGTCAGGTCATGGCCGACACCCTCGCTGGGCTTCCGCTTGAAGGTTGCCGAGTACATGTCGTGTAAACGGCGGTAAGTGGTGAGAGCGTGTGTGAAGAAGTACACCCCTGCAGGGTTAATATGATCTATTCGAATAGCCGTTTCCGCGGTAAAGGACTTCTGGGTTGCCTGTACAGTTCATAGACAAGTGAAAGTGGATACTCTAAAATGCGCAAGATAAGCGTGAGTGCTATGGATGGCGTTCTCGTAGGGAGACGGGAGCGGATCCATAGTGGTGTATTGATATGGTGAATATGTGGATTCGTGTGCGCCACCTCAAAAGAGTTACTTGCAGTCGTAGTACAGGATAGCCACCGAGACAAAGCTGGCTTGCTGCAGTTAAACCCCACCATCCCCTTTGTTGATAATGATGCATATGTAGTTAGATCTGATGTAAGTCTTGCTGGGTACATTTGTACTCACGTTGCTTAATTTATGTTTTTGCAGAGAGACTTCAGTCTCGCTAGTAGTACCGCGTGGACTTCGACGTTTAGCTTGTTACCTCAGCTACGATCTTGTGCCCTCGGCAGGATCTGGTAGATAGTCAGGCTTCTCAGCCTTTTTCATTTGTAGATGTCTGTACTCAGACATGTTAAGCTTCCGCTTGTGCTTGACTTGTATGCTCTGAGTGTTGGGTCATGAGACCCATGTTTGTAATATCTCGCTCCTCGGAGCCTATTGAATAAATACTTGAGTCGTAGAGTCATGTTGTGATGCCATGTTGTATTTGCACATATCAAGCATATTGTGTGTATGTTATTGAAATGCTTGGTATGTGTGGGATCTGACTATCTAGTTGTTTATCCTTAGTAGCCTCTCTTACCGGGAAATGTCTCCTAGTGCTTCCACTGAGCCATGGTAGCTTGCTACTGCTCCGAAACACTTAGGCTGGCCGGCATGTGTCCTTCTTCGTTCCTGTGTCTGTCCCTTCGGGGAAATGTCACGCGGTGTCTACCGGAGTCCTGTTAGCCTGCTACAGCCCGGTTTACCGGAGTCCTGCTAGCCCAGTTGCTACAGCCCGGATTCACTCGCTGATGACCGACACGTTCGATGCTGGGTCATGTATGCCTGTCCCTGTAAGTTAGTGCCACTTTGGGTTCACGACTAGCCATGTCAGCCCGGGTTCTTTGTCATATGGATGCTAGCGGCACTATCATATACGTGTGCCAAAAGGCGCAAATGGTCTCGGGCCAGGTAAGGTGGCACCCGTGGGAATACCGTGCGTGAGGCCGCAAAGTGATATGATGTGTTACATGCTAGATCGGTGTGACTTAGGATCGGGGTCCTGACACCAGTACTTTCAAGCGGATCCATCCGTGCTTATTTTTGATCGCCATATACCAATGGCATTTTTTGCAGGGGAAGTCCTTGAGGCGGAGGGCCGAGCCCGCGGTGGCGGGCCAACAAGGGCCATCAAGGCCCAGCAGGCTAAAAAGAAGTGCGAACCGAATCGAGACGCCGGCGCAACGGTACAACATGCAACTTTAATACCCAGGGTTTATGCCCTCAAGGCATACTAACGCTCATGCTCTCTTCAGGAAGAAGAGCGCCCGACGGACTATATCCACCGGCCAGGCTTCAAGGCCGGGTCCGGAAGCGGAGGCGAACACGGGGCGCGCACCGGACATTCCTCCGACAGAGGATGCGGACGGGCTATCTGCCACCAATTCAGAGGTGGAGAGTGCCATGAACCACAGGTGTCGGCGGACTGTTCTTCGTGACGCTTGTTTTTCCCAAGAGGCGTTGGACGCCTTTAATACGGGAGATGCGTACCTCCGCACCGCTCAAAATTGTCTAGCCAGAACCACAGAGCAGTATGTAAAAGACATACGGGTGAGAAAATCTGATGGTTATATATGTCAGTAGCCCCCGAGACTTGAAACAGTTGGAATAACTGATTTAAGGATCATTTGTTATGCAGGATCTTACAAAAAAGAATACGCAACTATCCTAGGAGCTGGAAGAGTGCAAGGCCCAACTTGAGGCCGCGCTAGCCGCAACAGGGAATGCCAAGGAGACACCCTCTGGTAATATATGCTTTGAAAGATGAGTATGTTGTGAAGTGCGGCATGTGTGCAATTCTGAGAATAACAGTGCAGATGGCGCCGGAGTGGATCCAGACAGGCAGCAACTCTTGTGCCAATTAAAGGCCGGCGAGAGCGTGCTTACGAGGGTGAGGCAAGAGAAGAACAAGCTTCAAGATGCCAATACCCAGCTGGGCGAGGAACTAAAGGATGTTCGTGCTCAGCTATCAGATTCCGTAAAGGAGAATCGACAGCTTCGACGCGGCATTTTTAGTAAGTGCTTGAACGAACCTTCGAAAAAGAGTTCGGCGAGGAAGTCGATCGACAGAGTTATGTCTGTAGGTATGCTGACAGGTCGGCCTGCGGAGGAAATGCCCGGTTCTACGGGTGACCTTCTTCCCGAGCTATCGCAACTACACGAACGAGTTCGGCAGGCGATGCAAGGCGTCGTACAGGCTTTGTGGCCATGCATCTCCATGCCCGAAGGCCTTGAAGAGCTTGTAGAGAAGCTAAAGGGAGCGTGGCAGGGTTATGGACACCAATGTCCCACGAGTTCGGCAGGCGATTCACCCGAACGAGGATCCGATTATGGAAGATATCAGCCTGCCGTCAAGGCGCCAGGGAGTCCTGGGCCATGGTGAAGACGCGGTACACGAAGGCTGACCCAAACCACATGGCCGAGGTCGGACCTATGGGGCCCGATGGGAAAGAGTCCCTGTCAGTTTAGTGTACAGCCAGGTAGAGCTGGCTGCCAAGTATTCCCAACAGGACTGTAAATTGGATAGCCTGTTGGATGGTATTGAAGAAGAATATACCCAGTCAAATTGACTATGTAATTTAAAATGACATGTAAAATGCCTTCTAGCCGGATTGTAGATCATTTGTCATTGCGTACCTTTTCGCTTCAACCTCTGGACCCAATAGTCCGGAGTGTGTCCGAATACCCTCTCGGTTAGGTAAGAACCGGGGTATGCGTGGAGACCAGGCGTAGGGGTCATTAGTGCTTTAGCAGACAAGTGCCCAACTAGTTATGTTATATTACATGGTTAGTAAGAAACATCTTCCAAGGAGAATAGTTCCGTTAGGGGTTCCTTTCCCTGGGGGGCATGCCCTAAAATGCATGTTTGAAAAAAAAGCATTTGGGGGCAGATAAATAAACAAGTGAAAAATCATCTTTTAGTTCACCGACCGAATATTCCCTTAAGAACGCTAGCTTTCGGCTTCACCCAGTCTGAGGGACACATCCGGCTGACCCGGTAGTAACAATCACAGAGGTGCTCCCTTTACCACCTAGCCGAACAATCGGGAACGTAGGGGTAAGCACAGGAGCCAGGCAACCCAGCTTGGCCAAAACTTAAGTCATATCGATGCATATAATGGTGGATAAAAGGTACATGCGGAAGTGTAACACATGTGTTGGGCATAAGGCCCGTAAGCTTCTGATAAAGAAGCCCCCAGGTATAATTAGCGCGGGTAGCGCGTCGATTATGTGCGAACCATGCGCAAGCGAGCCCTTAAAGGCTTGTAAGAAAAAAAAGGAAGGAGGAGGAAGGAGAGAAATGTGAGGTAGCAAATGTGTAAAAAATAGACAAAGGAAGGAGACGAACACAGAGTCCGGCGCTAGGCGTAGAATCTTCGTAGGTGTGCTGCGTTCCATGGGTTCGGCTCGAGTTGGTTATCCGATGCATTTCACAGACGGTACGCTCCACCAGTCAGGATTTGGTCGATTATGAAGGGACCTTCCCATTTGGGCTTGAGTTTGTCCTTTTCTTGTCCGGCAGGCGTAGAACTAGTTCGCCAACATTGTAAGTTTTGGCTCGTACTTCTCTGCTTTGATATCTTCGAGCCTGCTGTTGATAGAATGCGGAACGGGCCTTTGCCAGGTCGCGCTCCTCCTCCAATGCATCCAGGCTGTCCTGCCGATTGAGCTCGGCTTCTCTTTCTTCGTACATGCGCACGCGAGGTGAGTCATGAATTATGTCGCAGGGCAGGACTGCCTCTGCGCCGTATACCATAAAGAATGGTGTGAATCCGGTGGTGCGATTCAGCGTGGTCCGCAACCCCCAGAGTACAGAGTCGAGCTCCTCTACCCAGTGCGTGTTAGATTCCTTGAGGGATCGCACTAATCTGGGTTTGATACCGCTCATGATTAGACCATTGGCTCGCTCGACATGACCGTTAGTTTGTGGGTGATAGACTGAAGCGTAGTCGAGCTTGATGCCCATGTTTTTGCACCAGAGTTTAACCTCGTCGGCCGTAAAGTTCGTGCCGTTGTCAGCGATGATGCTGTGGGGGACGCCGTAACGGTGTACGACCCCTGATATGAAGTCTATCACCGGTCCGGATTCGACCGTCTTAACAGGCTTGGCCTCTATCCATTTGGTGAATTTGTCCACCATGACCAGTAGGTATTTTTGCTTGTGTGTTCCTCCTTTAAGGGGTCCAACCATGTCAAGCCCCTAGACCGCAAAAGGCCAGGTAATGGGTATAGTTTGGAGGGCGGTAGGTGGCATGTGGCTTTGGTTAGCGAATAATTGGCAACCGACGCATCGCTGGACTAAGTCCTGAGCATCTGCCCGGGCCGTCGGCCAATAAAATCCAGTATGGAAGGCCTTGCTTACAAGGGCCCGGGCTGTAGCGTGGTGCCCGCCAAGTCCGGCATGAATTTCAGCCAGGAGGTTCCGCCCTTCCTCTTCGGAGATACACCTTTGAAGGACTCCAGTGGTGCTTTTCTTATAAAGCTCTCCTTCGTGGACTTTATAGGCTTTAGATCGCCGCACTATGCAGCGTGCCTCATTTTGGTCCTCGGGAAGTTCCTGCCTAATTAAGTAGGCCAAGAATGGTTCTATCCACGGGGCAATTATTGCCACTATTACGTGGGCTGAGGGTGTTACCTCGTTGGCAGAGTCTTCCGTTGCGTTAGAATATTCGATGTCAGGTAGTGCGGCTAGGTCCGGATTGTAATTTCCGGATTCCCCCATTCCCACTGTACGGATGGCTTGAATAGCCTTTCCAAGAAAATGTTGGGGGGGACTGCATCACGCTTTGCGCCGATGCGTGCCAAGAAGTCTGCTGCCTGATTGTTTTCCCGGGCTATATGGTGAAATTCGAGCCCTTCGAACCGAGCTGACATATTTAGGACGGTGTCGGTGTCAAAACCGGCGGATCTCGGGTAGGGGGTCCCGAACTATGCGTCTAGGCGGATGGTAACATGAGACAAGGGACACAATGTTTTTACCCAGGTTCGGGCCCTCTCGATGGAGGTAAAACCCTAGTCCTGCTTGATTAATATTGATGATATGGGTAGTACAAGAGTTGATCTACCACGAGATCAGAGAGGCTAAACCCTAGAAGCTAGCCTATGGTATGATTGTTGTTCGTCCTACGGACTAAAACTCTCCGGTTTATATAGGCACCGGAGAGGGCTAGGGTTACACAGAGTCGGTTACAATGGGAGGAGATCTTCATATCGTATCGCCAAGCTTGCCTTCCACGCCAAGGAAAGTCCTATCCGGACACGGGACGAAGTCTTCAATCTTGTATCTTCATATTCCGGGAGTCCGGCCAAAGGTCATAGTCCGGCCATCCGGACACCCCCTAATCCAGGACTCCCTCAGTAGCCCCTGAACCAGGCTTCAATGACGACGAGTCCGGCGCACAAATTTGTCTTCGGCATTGCAAGGCGGGTTCCTCCTCCGAATACTTCATAGAAGATGTTGAACACAAGGATAGTGTCCGGCTCTGCAAAATAAGTTCCACATACCACCGTAGAGAGAATAATATCTGCACAAATCTAATCTGCTGACGTATTCCATAGCGTGACATCATGCCACAGCCAAGCCTTCATTTGAATCGTTTTACTGTCCCACCTCAGTGCGTTTAGCGAGGCGGTTTCCTTGGCACATCTTGTCAAAGAAAAGATTGTGTCCCCTTATTATGAGATTCTCATCAATACGGGCGTGGGTAACCCAACCGCGCCATCAATCGCGACGCTTGGGAGATAAGCGAGCTTTACTAGGCCGGTGGGGGCACGCAGCTTCGGCCGCCCATATAAGGGTATAAGCATTCACCCTTTCAATCTACGCCTTCTTCCTCCTTCGCTTATCCATTTCCGTGCACTCGAGCTCTAGCGCCCAAGTCCGCACTTCCCACCTCAACCTTCTCCAATCATGTCCGGAGCGGGAGGTAGATGGATGGCCTCCACCGTCACGGAGGGGCACATCAAAAAGTTGAGGAAAGCCGGATACTAGTCTAATTACATCGCGCACCGTCTCCCAGATGAGGGGCAACTCATCCCCATCCCTAGGCCCCATGAGAGGGTGGTGTTTCTCACCCATTTCCTTCGTGGACTGGGCTTCCCACTTCACCCCTTTGTCCGGGGGCTCATGTTCTACTATGGCCTGGATTTCCATGATCTAGCCCCGAACTTCATCCTCAACATCTCGGTGTTTATCGTCGTGTGCGAGGCCTTCCTCCGTATCAAACCCCACTTCGGCCTATGGCTGAAGATCTTCAGCGTCAAGCCGAAGGTCGTGGGTGGCCGGCAAGCGGAGTGCGGAGGCGCCATGGTGGGCAAGATGCCCAACGTCACATGGCTCGAGGGCTCCTTTGTAGAAAACATCAAAGGGTGGCAATCGAGGTGGTTCTACATCACCGAGCCGCGTGACCCTGAGTGGGCAGCGGCCCCCGAATTCCAATCTGGCATTCCCACACGGCTCACATCTTGGAAAGAGACGGGCCTGTTGTGGGGTAATCCGGAAGAGGTGACCGGACTCCAAACCTGCGTCCAAGACCTGGTAAACAAGAAGGTCAAACTTTTCAATGTAGTCTAGGCCATGCTCTTCCGTCGGATCCTCTCGTGTCAACGACAGGCCTTCAACTTGTGGGAGTTCGACCCGGCCCAGCACCAGACTTTGTCCAGGCTCTTTGACACAAATCACGAGGACGCCTGGAAGGTGCTATTCAAGAGCTCCGAGGTCTCCCCTCCCATCACCGAGGATCGTGGATTCTGCGCCAAGCGCCAAGCCACCGAAGTAAGCTTGTTTTTATCCTTTACCGGACACTTGATTTTCATAGTTTGACTCTATGCAGGATCTAAACTCCTACTCCTTTGACATGACTGGAAGAGGACGTCCGAACAGTTTGACTGTCCAGACCCTTTGCTCAAAGGCCCAGCAGACGCACGCTTGACGAAGCTGCTGGTTCCGGCACCTCACGTGGTGCCAGAGAAGAAGGCCAAGAAGAAGGCCACGGGGACTCGAAAGAGTTCCCGATGCCTGGTGGTGTCAGATTCATCGCCCGACGACCCTGAAGCGCCCTCCACCTCCGAAGACGAGGAGGAGGAAGAAGAAGCCTCTCCCCCTCCAGCAAGGGGAGGAAAGAAAAGGAAGGCCGCCCCAACTAGGGATGCCGGATGGTCCAAGAAGGGGAAGACCCTTCTTCCGGACTACGCCTCCGACGCCGACGATGGCGGAGAGGAATGGCCATCCAGGGCCAAGCCCCTGGCAAAATTGTAAGTATCCGGATACCAGAATAACTTATGGCGTTTCTCTATTGTACAGTACCTTCTGACGCCGAATTCAATCATGCAGTCCGCCCAAGGCTCAGCTCGGCGATTCGTCGAGCAGCTCCCTGGATTCATCAGATGTGAATAGCGCTTCACTCCCGACGGCCTCCTCCCCTCGCCCTACAGACGATGCCGAGGTGGAGTCCCAAAAGGGAATAAACCAGGAGGAGGTGGTCCTGGAGGCGTTGCAAGGCGACCTCTCGGACTCCAGGCCCAAAGGGGATGAAGCCCCAGAGGATCTAAGTCTGGCCCTGGGCCGGACACCGCTCCGGAACCTTCAGTGGTTCCGGAGTCCGGCAGGCGGCCCCTTCGCAAGAAGGGCAAGCCTACAACGCCGGCGGCCTCCGTCCAACCGGAGGCGCCGAACAATTTGCTGGAGGTGCTTAACAACGCATCCATCGACGAGGAGCACCGCACTGTTATGAGTGCGGTGATTCAGAAGGTTCAGTCCGCCAAGAGCGGGCTGACAGAAGCGTGTACCAGCCTTCTAACAGGCTTTGAGGTATGTATTTAAAACATATAAAAATGTTACCGCATAGACAGTAGCCCCTAATGCTCAGTTTGGTGTTCGGAAAGAAAAACCGGACTGAGGATCTAAAAAGATATACGCAGGAGTCTAACATAAATATGTCAATATGGGAATGCAGGCTGCGCTGCTGACATCTGCCGCACTGACTGCGTAGGTTGATGCATTGAAGCAGAGCCTCGAGCGGTCCGAGAACGAGCTCGGCCTTGCCAAGAAGAAGCTCGAGGACAAAGAAGGTATATAGTACCTTATGTGAGTGTATATATAAATACCCGGTTGCAAGTAATGACAGGACCAATGTGAATGTATCAGGGGCCACAACCGAGGTGGCGACCCTGAAGGAAGCGCTTTCCAAGGCCGAAGACAATGCGGCCATGGAGCGCTCCGGGCGAGAGAAGCAGGAGGCGCAGGTGGCGGAGGTGCGGCAAGAGATCGATGCTCTCATGAAGAAACATGAGAGTTTAGAGCTTGACTCAAAGACGCGAGAGTCCGAGCTTGCCTCGGCACTTGAAAGTGCCAAGTATGCCAAGGCCGAAGCCCAAAAGGCCCTTCAGGAAATTGAGGCGATGAAAAAGATAGCGGCGGGTAAGGCATTCTTTATGCAAAGTAAGCACGTGAAAGTAAATTACCTGTTACTTACCCGAATCCGAAGCTCTCCAGGAGCATTCGTAGATCTGCCCCGCAGTGTATCCGATGCCGCCGCATTCTACCGGTCCGAGGAAGGGAGCTCGACGGAGAAAGTGTTCTGGTCCCAGTATGATGGGGCCAGACACCCGGTGCCCCTGAGCGACCAGCTGAAGCAGCTGGTCGAGCTTCATAAGGCAGCCGAACAGGCCATGAAGGGCCTGATAGGCCGGCTGTGGCCTGGGGAGGCCATGCCTTTGAGCTACTTTGGGCTGGTGCGGCGGCTGGTGGATGCCTGTCCCCGACTTGAAGTCATCAAGCGCTCCGTTTGCATCGAAGGCGCCCGTAGGGCTTTTGCCCGTGCTAAAGTGCACTGGGGCAAACTGGATGCTGAGAAGCTGGTGACAGAGGGGCCACCGAAGGGGAAGGAGCATCGCAGGCCCGAGATGTATTATGAGGGTGTCCTGAAGGGTGCCCGTCGTGTGGTGGATGAATGTACGAGGGATGTAATTTTTGAGTAAACTCGCTCGTGTTTATCCTGTGCGCTGAAAACTTGTTCATATGCGCTAAGCAACATTTTTTGAATTTAAAATATTACCTTCTGTGCTGCCATTTATTAAATCTGAGAGATGCAAGTCGTTGGCTTCTACCCCCATGCCACGAGTGCTGGGGTGTTCGGGATAAACCTGAGCGCTCTTGTTCCCATTCTTGGGTCCATCGAGGGAGGCGCTCAGCACAACGAACAAGGCAACCGGACTTATAATGCTTTATCACTCTCACTTAGCCATAGAATTCTATAATTTTAAATTTCGGCGAAGCCCCTAGTATTCGGAAGACCGAGTTCGGGGCTCTATCCACGCCTAGCCGGACAAAGCCAGCTCCTCGCTCTAAGCGGCATAAGTCTTTAAGGACTCGAAAAACCTCTCGAACAGCGACCGGTCTCTCGCCCTATCATGACGGTCAGTTTTAGCTTTCTCTACTGAGGTTTTAATCCAGCTCAACTGGGACACAATCGCAGTAGTACTCCCAGCGCTACCTTAGCCGACATAGCGGAACGTAAGGTACCAAAACATGGGAGCCGGGCAAACCCAACTATTGACCCAAGTCATGATTCGGAGCTGATGCATATAATGTTATAAGTTCAGGGTGCCGCACTCATGAGAGTGTTCGGTCTTCTCACACCGTATTATGGGGTACTTAAGCCCCTGGTGTATTGGCCGTACCAAAGTGTACGATTGCATAATGTCATAACTGAACATATTTATATAAAAAATGAGTGCAATAATAGACAAAAGCTATGTATTGTTTATTAAAAGGGCTGCTATAAGAGCAGGACGATACAAATAGTGCAATACGCAAGAGATGGGATTATTTGACATGTCCCCCTCCAGGGGCAAGCTGCGAGACTTTAAGTAAGACAGGTATTTAGCTCGTTATAGAGACCACCTGGACATTTGACGTGGCCTGTTGTCTCCCTGGCTGTTGCATCGTGTGTTCAGCGATTGTACTGCCGAACATGCCTTACGAATAGTGGAGTCCTGAAAGTATATATATATATATATATATATATATATATATATATATATATATATATATATATATATATATATATATAAAGAAATGGCAAAATCGGGAGCCCCTAGTGCGATTGAGCCGCATTCTGGGTGTGCCGTGGTTGTGCCCCTCCCCCTATGCCCGTGGTATTTCCATAGCGTAATTATGTACGCGTGGTACTGGTATCGCAATCTCGCGAGGGCTGGGGTTGGGGCCGCACTGCTATGCTTGCTCGGAACGTGCCAGACGGTTTTGTTGTAGGTTACTTCAGGCGCGTTTGACATTGTCCGGACGTTTAACTGCCGGACTGGAGAATTGCCTTGAGAGGCTACTTTGTACTTCCGCCTCCAGGGCCGCCGTGTGCTCCTCTGTCCGGAGAGATCGTTCGGTGTTTCCATTGACTGTAATGACTCAGCGAGGGCCTGGCATCTTGAGCTTGAGATATGCGTAGTGCGGTACCGCATTAAATTTTCAAATGCGGTTCGTCCAAGCAGGGCATGATAGCCACTGCGGAACGGGACTATGTCTAAGATTAACTCCTCGCTTCGGAAATTATCCGGGGATCCGAAGACCACTTCAAGCGTAACTGAGCCTGTACAGCTGGCTTCTACACCTGGTATGATGCCTTTAAAGGTCGTCTTTGTGGGTTTAATCCTTGAGGGATCTATAACCATTTTTCGCACTGTATCCTGATAAAGCAGGTTCAGGCTGCTGCCACCGTCCATGAGGACTCTAGTGAGGTGAAATCCATCAATGATTGGGTCTAGAACCAATGCGGCGAATCCACCATGACGAATGCTAGTGGGGTGGTCCCTTCGATCAAAAGTGATCGGGCAGGAGGACCATGGGTTGAACTTTGGGGCGACTGGCTCCAACACATAGACGTCCTTGAGAGCACGCTTCCGTTCCCTTTTGGGGATATGGGTTGCGTATATCATGTTCACCGTCCGCACTTGTGGGGGAAAGCCCTTCTGTCCTCTGTTGTTCGGCGGCCGGGGCACCTCCTCGTCGTTGCTATGCAGCCCCTTGTCTCTGTGTTTGGCACTTAACTTGCCTGCCTGCTTGAACACCCAACAATCCCTATTGGTGTGATTGGCTGGTTGTTCGGGGGTGCCGTGTATTTGGCACGAGCGGTCGAGTATCCGGTCTAAACTGGACGGGCCTGGGGTATTTCTTTTGAATGGCTTTTTCCGCTGACCGGGTTTAGAGCTTCTGAATCCGGCATTAACTGTCGTATCCTCAGTATTGTCGCCGTTAATGTGGCGCTTGTGCTTGTTACGATGCGACCTGCCATTGTTGTCCTTGGTATCCGAATTACCAGGGCTCTGGGTCATGTTATTGCTACAAGCTAGCCAGCTGTCTTCTCCCACGCAAAAGCGGGTCATGAGTGTCATGAGGGCTGCCATAGATTTCGGCTTTTCCTGTCCTAGGTGCCGGGCAAGCCATTCGTCTCGGATGTTATGTTTGAAGGCTGCAAGGGCCTCTGCGTCCGGACAGTCGACTATTTGATTTTTCTTGGTTAGGAACCGCGTCCAGAATTGTTTGGCCGATTCCTCTGGCTGCTGGATTATGTGTCTTAGGTCATCGGCGTCTGGTGGTCGCACATAAGTGCCCTGGAAGTTGTCAAGAAATGCGGATTCCAGGTCCTCCCAGCAACCAATTGACTCTGCTGGCAAGCTGTTAAGCCAATGCCGAGCTGGTCCTTTGAGCTTGAGCGGGAGGTATTTGATAGCGTGTAGATCATCACCACGGGCCATGTGGATGTGAAGGAGATAATCCTCGATCCATACCGCAAGATCTGTTGTGCCATCGTATGATTTGACGTTTACGGGTTTAAAACCCTCGGGGATTTGATGATCCATTACTTCATCTGTGAAGCATAGTGGGTGTGCGGCGCCTCTGTACTGGGCTATATCACGACGTAACTCGGATGAGCTTTGTCTGTTGTGTTCGGCCTAGCCGTATTTGCCATATCCGGCATGACGGTTACCGTCACGTGTCGTGGGGTGCCCACGCGATCCGTAGATCGATCTTGTTTGCCTTCCCTTGTCCTCCAATATGTCTTGCAGGTCTGGTGCGTTTCCCCGTGCCTTGGTACTTTTTGAGCGGTGCCGGGGTGCGACTTGAGTTGAGGGCCGAAAGGCCTCTCTGTCGCGGCCACGGGGTGGCCGATCGGCCGCATCATACGCTGGTGATGTAGGTTTAGTTGCTTCCTCCTCTAGTTGGGGTAGAAGCCTGCGCTTTGGGTAGCTCTTTGAGGGGCGTTCGAGTTTGTACTCTTTGGCCGCTAGGACTTCAGTCCATCTGTCGGCTAGCAAATCTTGGTCAGCTCTAAGCTGCTGCTGTTTTTTCTTGAGGCTGCTTGCCCTGGCCATAAGCCTGCGTTTGAAACGCTCTTGTTCGACGGGATCCTCTGGTAGGCTTGCCTCGTCTTCGGAGGGAGGCATATAATTGTTGTCCTAGACCTCTCTATCTGCCGCTCTCTTATGAGGGCTGGCTTCTCCATCCTCCTGTGCTAAATCCTGCTGGAGGGGGTTGTCTTCGGCATTGTCCGGGGTGTTATTATCTCCGGTGCCGGAATTGCTGTTTTTGCTGTGGCGGGATTTAAAGCGGCGCCGCTGACGTCGGCGCTTAGGCTGTTTCTTGGAGGGGTCATCCTCCGTTGTTCCATCGTCATTCCCTTCCTTTGGGGTGTCCACCATGTATATGTCATATGACGAGGTGGCTTTCCAGTCCCCTATAGGCGCTGGTTCTTGGTCATCTCCTTCATCGGCGTCCATACCGTCGATGTCTTCAGAGTCGAAGTCGAGCATGTCGGTTAAATCATTGATAGTGGCTACGAAGTGGGTGGTGGGTGGGTTTCGAATTTCTTCGTCATCCGTATCCCAACCTTGCTGACCATAGTCTGGCCAGGGCTCTCCTGATAAAGAGAGAGACTTTAGTGAATTCAGGATGTCGCCAAAGGGCGAGTGCTAAAAGATGTCTGCGGCGGTGAACTCCATGATCGGAGCCCCATTGGGTTCGATCGGAAGGGGTGCGGAAGATTCGGAGTTCGAAAAAGAGTCCGGCACCTTGGAGTCACAAGCTTCATAAAGAACAAGGCTGGTATTCGGCTCGATCGCCATAGAGATTGCATCCCCCGAGGCGGCGTCCAACCGTCCGTCCCCGATTGGCGCGGTCGGCTCCGAGCTAGGGGTCGGAGCGGACACCTGAGCGGCACTCTGGGCATTGTCCGGCGGCAGAGCTAGATCATGCCCATCGTGACAGTGCGGTGCGGTCGGCTGTGGCTCGAATCCGTCAAAGATCAAGTCCCCGTGGATATCAGCCGTGTAGTTCAAATTTCCAAATCTGACCTGATGGCTACGGGCGTAGCTTTCGATCTGCTCCAGTTGGCCAAGCGAATTGGCCCGTAGTGCGAAGCCGCCGAACACGAAGATCTCTCCGGGGAGAAAAGTCTCACCCTGGACCACATCGTGGTTGATGATCGAAGAAGCCATCGGGCCTAAAGGTGACGACACAGAGGAACTCTCAATGAAAGCACCAATGTCGGTGTCAAAACCGGCGGATCTCGGGTAGGGGGTCCCGAACTGTGCGTCTAGGCGGATGGTAACAGGAGACAAGGGACACGATGTTTTTACCCAGGTTCAGGCCCTCTCGATGGAGGTAAAACCCTACTCCTGCTTGATTAATATTGATGATATGGGTAGTACAAGAGTTGATCTACCACGAGATCAGAGAGGCTAAACCCTAGAAGCTAGCCTATGGTATGATTGTTGTTCGTCCTACGGACTAAAACTCTCCGGTTTATATAGACACCGGAGAGGGCTAGGGTTACACAGAGTCGGTTACAATGGGAGGAGATCTTCATATCGTATCGCCAAGCTTGCCTTCCACGCCAAGGAAAGTCCTATCCGGACATGGGACGAAGTCTTCAATCTTGTATCTTCATAGTCCGGGAGTCCGGCCAAAGGTCATAGTCTGGCCATCTGGACACCCCCTAATCCAGGACTCCCTCAGACGGCATTGCGATAAGCTGCCATTTTCAGATCTTTGGCATCAAAGTCTCCATTTATTTGGGACATCGCGAGGTTTGAATCCCCCCGCGCCTCTAGGCGTTGAATGCCCATGGAGACTGCCATTCGGAGACCATGTAGAAGGGCCTCGTATTCGGCTGCATTGTTGGAGTCCGTATACATTATCTGGAGTACATATTGAACAGTGTCTCCTGTTGGGGACGTCAAAACGACGCCAGCCCCCAGACCCGCTAGCATTTTGGAGCCGTCGAAGTGCATGATCCAGTTGGAATATGTGCCGTACTCTTTAGGGAGTTCGGCTTCAGTCCATTCAGCGACAAAGTCGGCCAAAACTTGCGACTTGATAGCTCGCCGTGGCTTATAGGTTATGTCGAACGAGAGGAGCTCAATGGCCCATTTGGCAATCCGGCCCGTCGCGTCACGGTTGTTTATAATATCATTAAGAGGTACTTCGGAGGCTACTGTTATTGAACACTCTTGAAAGTAGTGTCGTAGCTTCCGGGACGCCATGAACACTGCGTACGCTATCTTTTGGTAATGTGGGTACTGGGACTTGCATGGAGTGAGGACGGTGGACACGTAGTAGACTGGTTTCTGGACAGGGAATTTGTGTCCGTCCGTTTCTCGTTCAACGATGAGCACTGCGCTTACAACTTGATGAGTTGCCGCGATGTACAACAACATTGGTTCGCCGATGTTAGGCGCGGCCAGGACCGGGTTTGTTGCCAATATGTCTTTTATTTCCTCGAGTCCGGCCGTGGCGGCATCCGTCCACTCAAAGTGTTTGGTGCGCCGGAGGAGGCGGTAAAGGGGTAATGCCTTTTCTCCCAAGCGGGAGATGAAGCGGCTTAGAGCCGCCACGCATCCAGTCAATTTTTGTATTTGCTTGAGGTCCTTTGTAATATCCAATTGTGATAGAGCTCAGATCTTAGCTGGGTTTGCTTCAATTCCTCTACCGGATACAATGAAGCCCAAGAGCTTTCCGGCTGGTATGCCAAAAACATATTTTTCCAGGTTAAGCTTCATGTCATATGTTCGGAGGTTATCGAACATGAGCCTCAAGTCGTCTACTAGAGTTTCGACATGCTTGGTTTTGACGACCACGTCATCCACGTATGCTTCAACTGTTTTGCCGATCTGGTTGGCTAGACATGTCTGAATCATGCGTTGATGTGTTGCGCCGGCGTTTTTGAGCCCGAAGGGCATTGTGTTGAAGCAGAATGGGCCGTATGGGGTGATAAATGCCATTGCGGCTTGGTTTGGCTCTGCCATCTTAATTTGATGGTAGCCAGAGTATGCGTCGAGGAAACACAATGAATCGTGTCCTGCGGTAGCGTCGATGATTTGATCGATGCAGGGGAGGGGGAAGGGATCCTTTGGGCAAGCCTTGTTGAGGTCCTTAAAATCGACGCATAGGCGCCAGGATTTGTCCTTCTTTGGTACCATCACCAGGTTTGCTAGCCAGTCCGGATGTTTTATATCTCTGATGAATCCGGCTTCCAGTAGTTTGGCTAGCTCCTCTCCCATGGCTTGTCTCTTAGGTTCGGAGAAACACCGAAGAGCCTGCTTAACTGGCTTGAATCTTTTTAGGATGTTAAGGCTGTGCTCGGCCAGCCTGCGTGGAATTCCTGGCATGTCTGAAGGGTGCCAAGCAAAGATGTCCCAATTTTCGCGTAGGAATTCACGTAGTGCGGCGTCTACATCAGGGTCTAATTGTGCCCCGATGGAGGCCGTTTTTTGTAGGGTCCATTGGATGGACTTGGAATTTGACTATTTCGTCTGCCGGTTTAAAGGAGGTGGACTTGGATCTTTTGTCGAGTATCACGTCATCCCTGTCCATCATGGAGCGCAGCGCAGTTAGTTCCTCGGTCGCTAGGGCTTCAGATAATGCCTCAAGGGCCAGTGCGGCTGTCTTGTTTTCGGCGCGGAGTGCTACATCCGGGTCACTAGCAAGAGTGTTGATTCCGTTGGGTCCGGGCATTTTGAGCCTCATGTACCCGTAATGGGGTATAGCTTGAAAAATTGTGAATGCCTCTCGCCCTAACAGAGCGTGGTATCCGCTGCTGAACGGGGCCACTTGAAATGTGACCTCCTCGGACCTGTAATTATCCGGTGTGCCAAACACCACATCTAGTGTGATTTTTCCTGTACAGCACGCTTCCCGACTGGGGATTATTCCTCTAAAGGTTGTGTTGCTTCTCTCAATGCGGCTCCAGTCTATTTCCATTTTTCGAAGGGTTTCCTCATAAATGAGGTTTAATCTGCTGCTACCGTCCATGAGTACCTTAGTAAGTCGAAAGCCGTCCACTATCGGACTGAGGACCAATGCGGCTGGTGCTCGAGCTGTTCGGAATTTAGGTTCGTCACTGGCATTAAAAGTAATAGCCGTGTCACTCCATGGGTTTATTGTTGCTACCTGGTAGACTTCGGTAAGGCTGCGGAGTGTTCGTTTCCGCACATTGTTTGATGTGAAAGTCTCGAAGACTGTTGATACCATACTGGTATTCCTGGGGTGGTGCTCTGTGGATTCTGGAGTTAGAAGCTCCTCGCCACTTCTGGCCACCTGCCAGAGTATCCAACATGCTCTAAGGCTGTGAGTTGGTGTGACGCCCTCTGTACTATGAATTTTACAGGGTCCATTGAGCCATCCCTCCAGTACGGTTCTATACCCTATAGAGGGTTTTTGTTTTTTGTTGTTTGGCCCAAGTGCCTGGCGATAATGCGCCCTTTTTTTTCGGACTGGGATTGTATTCAGGGCCGGATTGTCCCAGAATTTTATTTCGGTTTTCCGAATGCTTTCTGTCGCACAGTATTTTCGTACTATGGATGCCGAGTCAGCGAAGCCTGTAATTTCACGGCAACTTATGGCGTTGAGGATCCCGATGTCCGTAAAATTGTTGCAGAAGAATGAAATTGCATCCTTCTCGCGGCAGTCCTCTATCCCGTTCATAACCAGGAGGAATCTGGCCCAGTAATGGTGTACTGTTTCTGTGGGCTCTTGCCGAATTTGGGATAGATCCCGTATAGTTGGGTGGGCGGGTGGAGTTAAATCCGGAACCTCGCCCAATCTGAGACTCAGGGGCCAAGAAAGTTCCGAACTCGGAAACTTGGGTTCTTGGATGCTGTCCAATGAATCAGGCCCGCTGCGTGACTTTAAGTTCAGGGCTTGAGTGACGTCCTCCCCTCTGTGGGTATCCGGCTTGGAGGGATCAGGATTCCGGACATATCTGGTCTTTAGGATGGGTGAAGATTCGCCGCATTGTTCCTCCACCACCTCGACGTGGTGGGTGACCTGGGGAGAGTCAATCTCTCTCGGATCGAGTTTAAGCCCAATTTGATCGTAATCTGTAGCGACTCCCAGGGCGGCGATGCGATCCAAGAGCTCGTTTAAGGAAGAGAGCTTCATCGGATATAACTGCTCGGCGAATTCCGAGTTGACGTGGAAATTGCTTTCGACGACCCGAGAAGTCATCATCGGTGCAGCGGCCGAACAGGCGGTCATTAGAAAACCGCCTAGCCGGAGAGTTTGGCCGATAGCCAAAGCTCCTTTAGCAACAGCGCCGTCTTTAAAGACGGGGTGCGGCATCCTTCCTGATGGCGACGACATAGAGGAACTCTCAATGAAAGCACCAATGTCGGTGTCAAAACCGGCGGATCTCGGGTAGGGGGTCCCGAACTGTGCGTCTAGGCGGATGGTAACAGGAGACAAGGGACACGATGTTTTTACCCAGGTTCGGGCCCTCTCGATGGAGGTAAAACCCTACTCCTGCTTGATTAATATTGATGATATGGGTAGTACAAGAGTTGATCTACCACGAGATCAGAGAGGCTAAACCCTAGAAGCTAGCCTATGGTATGATTGTTGTTCGTCCTACGGACTAAAACTCTCTGGTTTATATAGGCACCGAAAAGGGCTAGGGTTACACAGAGTCGGTTACAATGGGAGGAGATCTACATATCGTATCGCCAACCTTGCCTTCCACGCCAAGGAAAGTCCTATCCGGACACGGGACGAAGTCTTCAATCTTGTATCTTCATAGTCCGGGAGTCCGGCCAAAGGTCATAGTCCAGCCATCCGGACACCCCCTAATCCAGGACTCCCTCAACAGGTATGCCGACGGCTTGGCCGTCGGC
Organism: Triticum dicoccoides; assembly: GCF_002162155.2. NCBI lineage: Eukaryota > Viridiplantae > Streptophyta > Magnoliopsida > Poales > Poaceae > Triticum > Triticum dicoccoides. Next base: position 654,792,859 of record NC_041391.1, on the reverse strand, counting down.
ATAGGTAGAAATCTATACCAACAGCCTAGCCGTCGGCATACCTGTGCCACGTGTTGTCCCTGGCTTCTCCTAGCGGCAGGGCTATGCCTACGGCAAAGCCGTCAGCATAGATTAACTCCTGGGCTTAGCTATGCCGACGGCTTTGCCGTAGGCATAGTTTTTTTATTTTCCATGTTTTCTCCTTTTCAATTCATTTGACAACATTTCAAAGCAGAATAATATGAAATTATGCAGAAATATGACAGTTCATCATCTAAACATACTCAATTTCATCATCATCATTTAAACATAGTCAAGTTCATCATCTAAAGATCATCACCGGTAAAAGTTCATGAACATAAAAGTAGTGCAAGACATGGAACATCATAAAAGTTGGAACATGAAAGGCATGGCACGACGGCCGCATGCACGGAATCATCATCGACATCAAGCAAGACCACGTCCGCCAAGTCCACCACCACCAAGTGCACCTCCGCCAAAACCACCACCACCACCAAGTCCACCTTCGCCAAAACCACCACCACCAAGTCCATCTCCACCAAAACCACCACCGCCAAGACCACCTCCGCCAAAACCGCCACCGCGACCACCATCACTCTGCCAGATCGGAGTGACTGGGGTCGACGGAGCAGGAGTCGAGCCGCCGGTCCCCTACATGTTTGAGAGAAGATTCTAACGGTAAATATGACATGATAGTGTTGAATGAACGAGAACTAGTTTGTCAGTAGTTAGGCAAATGTACTAACCGGACTATCACCGCCTAGTGCCGCCCATTCCTCGAACGTGGGAATGTGTGGGGCTTCTCCCGCAGGTGGTGGTGGGGGTCTAACTTGTGGTGGCTCCGTGCGGTTAGTCCAAGATGCCAAAATAGCCTAGATGTTAGTTAAACAAGCAAACTAGAAAGTCAGAAGGAATGAAAGTGCAAATTTGAGCTTGGATTTAAGAGGGCAAAACTAACCGCCATCACTTGACGGTTGTAATCATCGTTTGCCTTCACTCATTGCAAGTACTCCCGCACCTCAATATGCCTATGCTCGAGAAAGGCCTGATATGCCTACAAAATTGAGGTTGTTTCTAAGTGGGCAGTGCTGAAAATAAACTAAGAAAGATAGAGACAAAGAAGATAAGGGGAAGTACTTATAGCATGCTGGCGGACTAAGGGAGGTTGCGAACGCCCCGTACTCTCTAACGGGCTCGGGTTGGTAGCTCGAAGCCGTGTGTACGAGATCGACAGAGTGATCAAGCCATCGAAACACGGATACCAGCCATGGGACTTACCCTAGATGGCCACCACCGTGTGTCGTCGATCTGAGACTGGGCGACCTCAGGAACAGGAACATCCGGATGCAACTTCTGATAGTTCTGAGTGTAAGACTCCAGGTGCTGCTCGGTGTTGCCGTAGTACTGGCTCTCGCCGTCCTTGCGATCACTCCGCTCGCGGGCCAGCTTCCACGACTCCATGTCTGAGAGCGGCCTCTGCAACTTGTCCTCCTGCAACGTCAAACAGAAGTTAGCCATACATAAGAACATGACAGCAAAGAAGAACCAAAATGCATCATGCATATAGATATACCTTCATGGCCTTGAAGCCCCAGTGGTTCCTGTTTCATTGGCCGTGTGTCCCATCTTTTCCACAGTTAGCCCGGGCCTTGATGTTGAGGAACGTTGCAGAAAATAATTTTTTTTCTATGCTTCACCAAGATCAATCTATGGAGTCATCTAGCAACGAGAGAGAGGATAGCATCTACATACCCTTGTAGACCGCGCACGGAAGCGTTCAAGAGAACGGGGTTGAGGGAGTCATACTCGTCGTGATCCAAATCACTGATGATCCTAGTGTTGAACGGACAGCACCTCCGCGTTCAGCACACGTACGGTTGGGAAGACGTCTCCTCCTTCTTTATCCAGCAAGGGGGAAGGAGAGGTTGATGGAGATCCAGCAGCACAACGGCGTGGTGGTGGAAGTAGCAGCGATCTCGGCAGGGCTTCGCCAAGCTCTACGAGAGGGAGAGGTGTTGCAGAGGGAGAGGGAGGCGCTAGGAGCAGGGGTCCGCAGCCCTCCCTCCCCCCCTCTTTATATAGGGGCCCTGGGGGGGCGCCGCCCCCCTAGAGATTGGATCTCAAGGGGGGGCGGCGGCCAAGGGGGTGGCTTGCCCCCCAAGCCAAGTGGGGTGCCCCCCACCCCTAGGGTTTCCAACCCCAGGTGCGGGGGGAGGCCCAAGGGGGGCGCACCAGCCCACCAGGGGCTGGTTCCCCCTCCCACTTCAGCCCATGGGGCCCTCCGGGATAGGTGGCCCCACCCGGTGGACCCCCGGGACCCTTCTGGTGGTCCCGGTACAATACCGGTGACCCCCAAAACTTTCTCGATGGCCGAAACTGGACTTCCTATACATAATTCTTTACCTATGGACCATTCCGGAACTCCTCGTGACATCCGGGATCTCATCCGGGACTCCGAACAACTTTCGGGTTACCGCATACTAATATCTCTACAACCCTAGCGTCACCGAACCTTAAGTGTGTAGACCCTACGGGTTCGGGAGACATGCAGACATGACCGAGACGACTCTCCGGTCAATAACCAACAGCGGGATCTAGATACCCATGTTGGTTCCCACATGCTCCTCGATGATCTCACTGTATGAACCACGATGTCGAGGATTCAAGTAATCCCGTATACAATTCCCTTTGTCAATCGGTACGTTACTTGCCCGAGATTCGATCGTCGGTATCCCAATACCTCGTTCAATCTCGTTACCGGCAAGTCACTTTACTCGTACTGTAATGCATGATCCCATGACCAAACACTTGGTCACATTGAGCTCATTATGATGATGCATTACTGAGTGGGCCCAGAGATACCTCTCCGTCATACGGAGTGACAAATCCCAGTCTCGATCCGTGTCAACCCAACAGATACTTTTGGGGATACCCGTAGTATACCTCTATAGTCACCCAGTTACGTTGTGACGTTTAGTACACCCAAAGCACTCCTACGGCATCCGGGAGTTACACGATCTCATGGTCTAAGAGGAAATGATACTTTACATTGAAAAAGCTCTAGCAAACGAATTACACGATCTTGTGCTATGCTTAGGATTGGGTCTTGTCCATCACATCATTCTCCTAATGATGTGATCCCGTTATCAACGACATCCAATGTCCATAGTCAGGAAACCATGACTATCTGTTGATCAACGAGCTAGTCCACTAGAGGCTCACTAGAGACATGTTGTGGTCTATGTATTCACACGTGTATTACCATTTTCGGATAACACAACTATAGCACGAATAACAGACAATTATCACGAACAAGGAAATATAATAATAATCATTTTATAATTGCCTCTAGGGCATATTTCCAACAGTCTCCCACTTGCACTAGAGTCAATAATCTAGTGACATTGTGAGGAATCGAACACTCATAGAGTTCTGGTGTTGATCATGTTTTGCTCGCGGAAGAGGTTTAGTCAATGGATCTGCAATATTCAGATCCATATGCACTTTGCAAATATCTATGTCTCCATCTTGAACATTTTCACGAATGGAGTTCAAGCGACGCTTGATGTGCCTGGTCTTCTTGTGAAACCTGGGCTCCTTGGCAAGGGCAATAGCTCCAGTGTTGTCACAGAAGAGAGTGATCAGCCCCGACGCATTGGGTATGACTCCTAGGTCGGTGATGAACTCCTTCATCCAGATTGCTTCATGCGCTACCTCCGAGGCTGCCATGTACTCCGCCTCACATGTAGATCCCGCCACGACGCTTTGCTTGCAACTGCACCAGCTTACTGCCCCTCCATTCAAAATATACACGTATCCGGTTTGTGACTTAGAGTCATCTAGATCTGTGTCGAAGCTAGCATCAACGTAACCCTTTACGACGAGCTCTTCGTCACCTCCATATACGAGAAACATATCCTTAGTCCTTTTCAGGTACTTCAGGATGTTCTTGGCCGCTGTTCAGTGTTCCATGCCAGGATTACTTTGGTACCTTCCTACCAAACTTACGGCAAGGTTTACATCAGGTCTGGTACACAGCATGGCATACATAATAGACCCTATAGCTGAGGCATAGGGGATGACACTCATCTTTTCTCTATCTTCTGCCATGGTCGGGCATTGAGCTGAGCTCAATTTCACACCTTGCAACACAGGCAAGAACCCCTTCTTGGACTGATCCATATTGAACTTCTTCAATATCTTATCAAGGTATGTGCTTTGTGAAAGACCTATGAGGCGTCTCGATCTATCCCTATAGATCTTGATGCCTAATATGTAAGCATCTTCTCCAAGGTCCTTCATTGAAAAATACTTATTCAAGTAGGCCTTAATGTTGTCCAAAAGTTCTATATCATTTCCCATCGAAAGTATGTCATCTACATATAATATGAGAAATGCTACAGAGCACCCACTCACTTTCTTGTAAACGCGGCCTTCTCCATAAGTCTGCATAAACCCAAACGCTTTGATCATCTCATCAAAGCGAATGTTCCAACTCTGAGATGCTTGCACCAGCCCGTAAATGGATCGCTGGAGTATGCATACCTTGTTAGAATTCTTAGGGTCGACAAAACCTTCCGGCTGCATCATATACAGTTCTTCCTTAAGACAGACGTTAAGGAATGTCGTTTTGATGTCCATTTGCCAAATCTCATAATCATAGTATGCGACAATTGCTAACATGATTCAGACGGACTTCAGCTTCGCTACGGGAGAGAATGTCTCATCGTAGTCAACCCCTTGAACTTGTCGATAACCCTTAGCGACAAGTCGAGCTTTATAGATGGTAACATTACCATTCGCATTCGTCTTCTTCTTAAAGATCCATTTGTTTTCTATCACTCGCCGATCATCGGGCAAGTCTGTCAAAGTCCATACTTCGTTTTCGTACATGGATCCTATGTCGGATTGCATGGCTTCAAGCCATTTGTTGGAATCTGGGCCCGCCATTGCTTCTTCATAGTTTGAAGGTTCACCGTTGTCTAACAACATGATTTGCATGACAGGGTTGCCATACCACTCTGGTGTGGAACGTGTCCTCGTGGACCTATGAAGTTCCGTAGTAACTTGATCCGAAGTACCTTGATCATCATCATTAGTTTCCTCTCTAGTCGGTGCAGGCACCACAGGAACATCTTCCTGAGCTGCGCTACTTTCCGGTTCAAGGGGTAGTACTTCATCAAGTTCCACTTTCCTCCCACTTACTTCTTTCGAGAGAAACTCTTTCTCCAGAAAGGACCCGTTCTTGGCAACAAAAATCTTGCCTTCGGATCTGAGGTAGAAGGTATACCCAATGGTTTCCTTAGGGTATCCTATGAAGACGCATTTTTCCGACTTGGGTTCGAGCTTTTCAGGTTGAAATTTCTTGACATAAGCATCGCATCCCCAAACTTTTAGAAACGACAGCTTAGGTTTCTTCCCAAACCATAATTCATACGGTGTCGTCTCAACGGATTTAGACGGTGCCCTATTTAAAGTGAATGTAGTTGTCTCTAGAGCGTATCCCCAAAATGATAGTGGTAAATCGGTAAGAGACATCAAAGATCACACCATATCCAATAAAGTGTGAGTACGATGTTCGGACACACCGTTACGCTGAGGTGTTCTAGGCGGCGTGAGTTGTGAAACGATTCCACATTTCCTTAAGTGCGTACCAAATTCGTGACTTAAATATTCTCCTCCACGATCTGATCGTAAGAACTTTATCTTTCGGTCACGTTGATTCTCTACCTCATTCTGAAATTCCTTGAACTTTTCAAAGGTCTCAGACTTGTGTTTCATCAAGTAGACATACCCATATCTACTCAAGTCGTCAGTGAGAGTGAGAACATAACGATATCCTCTACGAGCCTCAACGCTCATTGGACTGCACACATCAGTATGTATGATTTCCAATAAGTTGGTTGCTCGCTCCATTGTTTCGGAGAACGGAGTCTTGGTCATTTTGCCCATGAGGCATGGTTCGCATGTGTCAAATGATTCATAATCGAGAGACTCTAAAAGTCCATCAGCATGGAGCTTCTTCATGTGCTTGACACCAATGTGACCAAGGCGGCAGTGCCACAAGTATGTGGGACTATCGTTATCAACTTTACATCTTTTGGTATTCACACTATGAATATGTGTAACATCATGTTCGAGATTCATTAAGAATAAACCATTGACCATCGGGGCATGACCATAAAACATATCTCTCATATAAATAGAACAACCTTTATTCTCGGATTTAAATGAGTAGCCATCTCGTATTAAACGAGATCCAGATACAATGTTCATGCTCAAAGCTGGCACTAAATAACAATTATTGAGGTTTAAAACTAATCCTGTAGGTAAATGTAGAGGTAGCGTGCCGACGGCGATCACATCAACCTTGGAACCATTCCCGACGCGCATCGTCACCTCGTCCTTCGCCAGTCTCCGCTTATTCCGCAGCTCCTATTTTGAGTTACAAATATGAGCATCCGCACCGGTATCAAATACCCAGGAGCTACTACGAGTACTGGTAAGGTACACATCAATTACATGTATATCACATATACCTTTAGTGTTGCCGGCCTTCTTGTCCGCTAAGTATTTGGGGCAGTTCCGCTTCCAGTGTCTGCTTCCCTTGCAATAAAAGCACTCAGTCTCAGGTTTGGGTCCATTCTTTGGCTTCTTCCCGGCAACTGGCTTACCGGGCGCGGCAACTCCCTTGCCTTCCTTCTTGAAGTTCTTCTTACCCTTGCCTTTCTTGAACTTAGTGGTTTTATTGACCATCAACAATTGATGTTCCTTTTTGATTTCCACCTTCACTGATTTCAGCATTGAAAATACTTCAGGAATGGTTTTCACCATCCCCTGCATATTGAAGTTCATCACAAAGCTCTTGTAGCTAGGTGGGAGCGACTGAAGGATTCTGTCAATGACCGCTTCGTCCGGGAGGTTAATGTCCAGCTGGGACAGTCGGTTGTGCAACCCAGACATTTTGAGTATGTACTCACTGACAGAACTATTTTCCTCCATCTTACAACTATAGAACTTGTCGGAGACTTCATATCTCTAGACCCGGGCATGAGCTTGGAAAACCATTTTCAGCTCTTCAAACATCTCATATGCTCCGCGTTGCTCAAAATGCTTTTGGAGCCCCGGTTATAAGCTGTAAAGCATGCCGCAGTGAACGAGGTAGTAATCATCAGCACGTGACTGCCAAGCGTTCATAACGTCTTGGTTCTCTGGGATGGGTGCGTCACCTAGCGGTCCTTTTAGGACATATGCTTTCTTGGCAGCTATGAGGATGATCCTCAGGTTCCGGACCCAGTCCGTATAGTTGCTGCCATCATCTTTCAACTTGGTTTTCTCTAGGAACGCGTTGAAGTTGAGGTTGACATGAGCGTTGGCCATTTGATCTACAAGACATTTTGCAAAGGTTTTAGACTAAGTTCATGATAATTAAGTTCATCTAATCAAATTATTTAATGAACTCCCACTCAGATTAGACATCCCTCTAGTCATCTAAGTGATACATGATCCGACTCAACTAGACCGTGTCCGATCATCATGTGAGACGGACTAGTCATCATCGGTGAACATCTCCATGTTGATCATATCTTCCATACGACTCATGTTCGACCTTTCGGTCTCTTGTGTTCCGAGGCCATGTCTGTACATGCTAGGCTCGTCAAGTCAACCTAAGTGTTTTGCATGTGTAAATCTGTCTTACACCCGTTGTATGTGGACGTTAGGATCTATCACACCCGATCATCACGTGGTGCTTTGAAACAACAAACTTTCGCAACGGCGCACAGTTAGGGGGAACACTTTCTTGAAATTATTATGAGGGGTCATCTTATTTACTACCGTCGTTCTAAGCAAATAAGATGCAAAAACATGATAAACATCGCATGCAATCAAATAGTGACATGATATGGCCAATATCATATTGCTCCTTTGATCTCCATCTTCGGGGCGCCATGATCATCTTCGTCACCGGCAAGACACCATGATCTCCATCATCATGATCTCCATCATCGTGTCTCCATGAAGTTGTTCGCCAACTATTACTTCTACTACTATGGCTAACGGTTTAGCAATAAAGTAAAGTAATTACATGGTGTTTATTCATTGACACGCAGGTCATACAATAATTAAGACAACTCCTATGGCTCCTGCCGGTTGTCATACTCATCGACATGCAAGTCGTGATTCCTATTACAATAACATGATCTCATACATCACATATATATCATTCATCACAAACTTTTGGCCATATCACATCACAAAGGCAAATGCTGCAAAAACAAGTTAGACGTCCTCTAATTGTTGTTGCATGTTTTTACGTGGCTGCAATAGGGTTCTAGCAAGAACGTTTCTTACCTACGTAAAAGCCACAACGTGATATGCCAATTTCTATTTACCCTTCATAAGGACCCTTTTCATCGAATCCGATCTGACTAAAGTGGGAGAGACATACACCCGCTAGCCACCTTATGCAAGTAGTGCATGTCAGTCGGTGTAACCTGTCTCACGTAAGCGTACGTGTAAGGTCGGTCCGGGCCGCTTCATCCCACGATGACGCCGAAACAAGATAAGACTAGTAGTGGCAAGAAAATTGACAACATCTACGCGCACAACAAATTTGTGTTCTACTCGTGCAAAGAAAACTACGCATAGACCTAGCTCATGATGCCACTATTGAGGAACGTTGCAGAAAATAAAAAAAATTCTACGCTTCACCAAGATCAATCTATGGAGTCATCTAGCAATGAGAGAGAGGATAGCATCTACATACCCTTGTAGATCGCGCACGGAAGCGTTCAAGAGAACGGGGTTGAGGGAGTCGTACTCGTCGTGATCCAAATCACCGATGATCCTAGTGCTGAACGGACAGCACCTCCGCGTTCAACACACATACGGTTGGGAAGACGTCTCCTCCTTCTTGATCCAGCAAGGGGGAAGGAGAGGTTGATGGAGATCCAGCAGCACAACGGCGTGGTGTTGGAAGTAGCAGCGATCTCGGCAGGGCTTCACCAAGCTCTACGAGAGGGAGAGGTGTTGCAGAGGGAGAGGGAGGCGCTAGGAGCAGGGGTCCGCAGCCCTCCCTCCCCCCTCTTTATATAGGGGCCCTGGGGGGGCGCCGGCCCCCTAGAGATTGGATCTCAAGGGGGGGCGGCGGCCAAGGGGGTGGCTTGCTCCCCAAGCCAAGTGGGGCGCCCCCCAACCCTAGGGTTTCCAACCCTAGGCGCAGGGGAGGCCCAAGGGGGGCGCACCAGCCCACCAGGGGCTGGTTACCCCTCCAACTTCAGCCCATGGGGCCCTCCGGGATAGGTGGCCCCACCCGGTGGACCCTCGGGACACTTCCGGTGGTCCCGGTACAATACCGGTGACCCCCGAAACTTTCCCGATGGCCGAAACTGGACTTCCTATATATAATTCTTTACCTCCGGACCATTCCGGAACTCCTCGTGACGTTCGGGATCTCATCCGGGACTCCGAACAACTTTCGGGTTACCGCATACTAATATCTCTACAACCCTAGCGTCACCGAACCTTAAGTGTGTAGACCCTACGGGTTCGGGAGACATGCAGACATGACCGAGACGACTCTCCGGTCAATAACCAACAGCGGGATTTGGATACCCATGTTGGTTCCCACATGCTCCTCGATGATCTCATCGCATGAACCACGATGTCGAGGATTCAAGTAATCCCGTATACAATTCCCTTTGTCAATCGGTACGTTACATGCCCGAGATTCGATCGTCGATATCCCAATACCTCGTCCAATCTCGTTACCGGCAAGTCACTTTACTCGTACTGTAATGCATGATCCTGTGACCAAACACTTGGTCACATTGAGCTCATTATGATGATGCATTACCGAGTGGGCCCAGAGATACCTCTCCGTCATACGGAGTGACAAATCCCAGTCTCGATCCGTGTCAACCCAACAGATACTTTCGAGGATACCCATAGTATACCTTTGTAGTCACCCAGTTACGTTGTGACGTTTGGTACACCCAAAGCACTCCTACGGCATCCGGTAGTTACACGATCTCATGGTCTAAGGAAATGATACTTGACATTGAAAAAGCTCTAGCAAACGAACTACACGATCTTGTGCTATGCTTAGGATTGGGTCTTGTCCATCACATCATTCTCCTAATGATGTGATCCCGTTATCAACGACATCCAATGTCCATAGTCAGGAAACCATGACTATCTGTTGATCAACGAGCTAGTCAACTAGAGGCTCACTAGAGACATGTTGTGGTTTATGTATTCACACGTGTATTATGATTTTCGGATAACACAATTATAGCATGAATAACAGACAATTATCATGAACAAGGAAATATAATAATAATCATTTTATTATTGCCTCTAGGGCATATTTCCAACGGTCTCCCACTTGCACTAGAGTCAATAATCTAGTTACATTGTGATGAATCAAACACCCATAGAGTTCTGGTGTTGATCATGTTTTGCTCGCGGAAGAGGTTTAGTCAATGGATCTGCAATATTCAGATCCATATGCACTTTGCAAATATCTATGTCTCCATCTTGAACATTTTCACGAATGGAGTTGAAGCGACGCTTGATGTGCCTGGTCTTCTTGTGAAACATGGGCTCCTTGGCAAGGGCAATTGCTCCAGTGTTGTCACAAAAGAGAGTGATCGGCCCCGACGCATTGGGTATGACTCCTAGGTCGGTGATGAACTCCTTCATCCAGATTGCTTCATGCGCTGCCTCCGAGGCTGCCATATACTCCGCCTCACATGTAGATCCCGCCATGACGCTTTGCTTGCAACTGCACCAGCTTACTGCCCCTCCATTCAAAATATACACATATCCAGTTTGTGACTTAGAGTCATCCAGATCTGTGTCGAAGCTAGCATCGACGTAACCCTTTACGACAAGCTCTTCGTCACCTCCATATACGAGAAACATACCCTTAGTCCTTTTCAGGTACTTCAGGATGTTCTTGACCGCTGTCCAGTGTTCCATGCCGGGATTACTTTGGCACCTTCCTACCAAACTTACGGCAAGGTTTACATCAGGTCTGGTACACAGCATGGCATACATAATAGACCCTATAGCTGAGGCATAGGGGATGACACTCATCTTTTCTCTATCTTCTGCCACGGTCGGGCATTGAGCTGAGCTCAATTTCACACCTTGCAACACAGGCAAGAACCCCTTCTTGGACTGATCCATATTGAACTTCTTCAATATCTTATCAAGGTATGTGCTTTGTGAAAGACCTATGAGGCGTCTCGATCTATCCCTATAGATCTTGATGCCTAATATGTAAGCATCTTCTCCAAGGTCCTTCATTGAAAAACACTTATTCAAGTAGGCCTTAATGTTGTCCAAAAGTTCTATATCATTTCCCATCAAAAGTATGTCATCTACATATAATATGAGAAATGCTACAGAGCACCCACTCACTTTCTTGTAAACGCAGGCTTCCCCATAAGTCTGCATAAACCCAAACGCTTTGATCATCTCATCAAAGCGAATGTTCCAACTCCGAGATGCTTGCACCAGCCCATAAATGGATCGCTGGAGTTTGCATACCTTGTTAGCATTCTTAGGGTCGACAAAACCTTCCGGCTGCATCATATACAGTTCTTCCTTAAGATAGCCGTTAAGGAATGTCGTTTTGACGTCCATTTGCCAAATCTCATAATCATAGTATGCGGCAATTTCTAACATGATTCGGACGGACTACAGCTTCGCTACGGGAGAGAATGTCTCATCATAGTCAACCCCTTGAACTTGTCGATAACCCTTAGCGACAAGTCGAGCTTTATAGATGGTAACATTACCATCCGCGTCCGTCTTCTCCTTAAAGATCCATTTGTTTTCTATCGCTCGCCGATCATCGGGCAAGTCTGTCAAAGTCCATACTTTGTTTTCGTACATGGATCCTATCTCGGATTGCATGGCTTCAAGCCATTTGTTGGAATCTGGGCCCGCCATTGCTTCTTCATAGTTTGAAGGTTCACCGTTGTCTAACAACATGATTTCCACGACAGGGTTGCCATACCACTCTGGTGTGGAACGTGTCCTCGTGGACCTATGAAGTTCCGTAGTAACTTGATCCGAAGTACCTTGATCATCATCATTAGTTTCCTCTCTAGTCGGTGCAGGCACCACCGGAACATCTTCCTGAGCTGCGCTACTTTCCGGTTCAAGAGGTAGTACTTCATCAAGTTCCACTTTCCTCCCACTTACTTCTTTCGAGAGAAACTCTTTCTCCAGAAAGGACCCGTTCTTGGCAACAAAAATCTTGCCTTCGGATCTGAGGTAGAAGGTATACCCAATGGTTTCCTTAGGGTATCCTATGAAGACGCATTTTTCCGACTTGGGTTCGAGCTTTTCAGGTTGAAATTTCTTGACATAAGCATCGCATCCCCAAACTTTTAGAAACGACAGCTTAGGTTTCTTCCCAAACCATAATTCATACGGTGTCATCTCAATGGATTTACACGGTGCCCTATTTAAAGTGAATGTAGCTGTCTCTAGAGCGTATCCCCAAAATGATAGCGGTAAATCGGTAAGAGACATCATAGATCACACCATATCCAATAAAGTGTCATTACGACGTTCGGACACACCGTTACGCTAAGGTGTTCTAGGCGGCGTGAGTTGTGAAACGATTCCACATTTCCTTAAGTGCGTACCAAATTCGTGACTTAAATATTCTCCTCCACGATCTGATCGTAAGAACTTTATCTTTCGATCACATTGATTCTCTACCTCATTCTGAAATTCCTTGAACTTTTCAAAGGTCTCAGACTTGTGTTTCATCAAGTAGACATACCCATATCTACTCAAGACGTCAGTGAAAGTGAGAACATAACGATATCCTCCGCGAGCCTCAACGCTCATTGGACCGCACACATCAGTATGTATGATTTCCAATAAGTTGGTTGCTCGCTCCATTGTTCCGGAGAACGGAGTCTTGGTCATTTTGCCCATGAGGCATGGTTCGCATGTGTCAAATGATTCATAATCGAGCGATCTCGGTAGGGCTTCGCCAAGCTCTACGAGAGGGAGAGGTGTTGCAGAGGGAGAGGGAGGCGCTAGGAGCAGGGGTCCGCAGCCCTCCCTCCCTCCTCTTTATATAGGGGCCCTGGGGGGGCGCCGCCCCCTAGAGATTGGATCTCAAGGGGGGCGGCGGCCAAGGGGTGGCTTGCCCCCCAAGCCAAGTGGGGCGCCCCCCCACCCCTAGGGTTTCCAACCCTAGGCGTAGGGGGGGCCTAAGGGGGGCGCACCAGCGCACCAGGGGCTGGTTCCCCCTCCCACTTCAGCCCATGGGGCCCTCCGGGATAGGTGGCCCCACCCGGTGGACCCCCGGGACCCTTCTGGTGGTCCCGGTACAATACCGGTGACCCCCGAAACTTTCCCGATGGCCGAAACTGGACTTCTTATATGTAATTCTTTACCTCCGGTCCATTCCGGAACTCCTCGTGACGTCCGGGATCTCATCCGGGACTCCGAACAACTTTCGGGTTACCGCATACTAATATCTCTACAACCCTAGCGTCACCAAACCTTAAGTGTGTAAACCCTATGGGTTCGGGAGACATGCAGACATGACCGAGACGACTCTCCGGTCAATAACCAACAGCGGGATCTGGATACCCATGTTGGTTCCCACATGCTCCTCGATGATCTCATCGCATGAACCACGATGTCGAGGATTCAAGTAATCCCGTATACAATTCCCTTTGTCAATCGGTACGTTACTTGCCCGAGATTCGGTCGTCGGTATCCCAATACCTCGTTCAATCTCGTTACCGGCAAGTCACTTTACTTGTACCGTAATGCATGATCCCATGACCAAGCACTTGGTCAAATTGAGCTCATTATGATGATGCATTACCGAGTGGGCCCAGAGATACCTCTCCGTCATACGGAGTGACAAATCTCAGTCTCGATCCGTGTCAACCCAACAGATACTTTCGGGGATACCCGTAGTATACCTTTATAGTCACCCAGTTATGTTGTGACGTTTGGTACACCCAAAGCACTCCTACGGCATCCGGGAGTTACACGATCTCATGGTCTAAGGAAATGATACTTGACATTGAAAAAGCTCTAGCAAACGAACTACACGATCTTGTGCTATGCTTAGGATTGGGTCTTGTCCATCACATCATTCTCCTAATGATGTGATCCCGTTATCAACGACATCCAATGTCCATAGTCAGGAAACCATGACTATCTGTTGATCAACGAGCTAGTCAACTAAAGGCTCACTAGAGACATGTTGTGGTTTATGTATTCACACGTGTATTACGATTTCCGGATAACACAATTATAGCATGAATAACAGACAATTATCATGAACAAGGAAATATAATAATAATCATTTTATTGTTGCCTCTAGGGCATATTTCCAACACTTGATGCTCTTGGCAACAAACTCTGCATCATCACCGACCCACCTATCCACCAAACACGCCCATCCGTCATGCCTTCCATAGCACCAACGAGGAACAACCTATGCAAATTTTGGAAGCATGACATGTGAGCACGAAACATATAGTTGACTGCTTGAAATAATGAAAAGTCAGTAATAGTTACCATCATGAACTGCTCCTTGCTCATGGTAAGTTTTTGCTTTTGTGCTTGAGTTTTGGTCATCTTTTGTTGCAGGTAGATGTGGTAGTACTGCGAGACGGCAACCCGACGCACCTCATACTGCAACTAACGAGCTTTCTTCTTTGCAGCCGTAAGTTAGACCACGTCGGCTCTGGCCTTGTGCTCATCAAGAACTCTATAGAGTTGCTGCAATCATGCATAAACCAGAAGCAAACAAGGCATGAATTGAGTGATTCAATGATAAACTATGAACAAAACTGAAGACAAGTGATTCAAAAGAGAACTTACCCAAAATTTGGTGATCACGGCCTTAGCGGTCGTCCCGTACCCCACGTTGCTGCAAGCCTCGTAGTGGGCCCAACTTGTGGCCAAAACACGCAGCTGCGGGTCCCTGTTTGGCCGCGGGTAGAACAGGCCAGGCCAAAACTCCTTCAATAGGACAGTGATAAGGCCGTTCGGTTTACGGCCCTTTCCGCGAAGGATCCAGTTACTGCAAAAGAATCAAAGGATTGCCATGTGTACAATAAGAAAATGTTGTCATGTGTTGAAAATATGATTGAGATGCACTTACTCTGTCCCCTCAAGGCCGGTGGGTGGCCTCCACTGTTACCGAGGAGGATATCGTGAAGCTCCGGGCGGCAAGATACCTGACCGTGGAAATCCCTCACATGCTCCCTGCTAAGGGGCAGGTTATTCCTATACCTAGATCCGGCGAGAGGGTCGTATTCATCTCCCACTTCCTTCGGGGGCTAGGGTTCGCTCTCCACCCATTCGTTCGTGGCCTTATGTTCTATTACGGGCTAGATTTTCACGATCTAGCTCCGAACTCCTTTCTTCACATCTCGGCGTTCATTGTCATGTGCGAGGCCTTTCTCCGCATTCCCCCACACTTCGGCTTGTGGCTCAAGACCTTTAATGTGAAGCCAAAGGTAGTCAACGGGGAGCAAACGGAGAGTGACGGTGCTATGGTGAGCAAGCTCGCCAACACTCTTTGGCCAAAGGGCTCTTTCACAGAAACTTCCAACCTATGGCAGTGGGAATGGTTTTACATCACTGAACCCCGCGGTACCAAGTGGGCAGCTACCCCTGCGTTCCGATCCGGCCCTCCGTTACGACTCGCATCATAGATTAATAAGGGACTGGACTGGGGATCAATTGATGAAGTGCAAATGCTACAAAGCCGTATCCGGAGTCTCCTTGAAAAGGACACCAGCCTCATCAACGTGATCCAGGTAATGCTAGTTCGCTGGGTCCTGCCGTGCCAATGACGGCCTCTCCTCCTATGAGAGTTCAATCCAGAAGGACCACAGACCCTTCAGCACTTCTTTGGCACAACGCACAGAGGGATGTGGAAATTATTCTTCGGGACCCGAAAGCAGTGGCCGGATACGACCAAGGACATTATGGGAGAAAGAGAGATGGGGCATTGTACATGTGGCAGTGGCAACATGACCCACCGCCGGACAGATAGGGTGCACCTCGCCATGAGAGCCATGACCGATCGATCCATCTGCTCCTCTTTCTCTCGCAGCAACCGTCGGCATCGGCCTCTCACCTCTTGCGCAGCGCTGTATCCCCTTCTTTCTCTCACAGGTGCAACGACAGATCCCCTTCTCCTTTCTCTCGCAGACGCAACAACCGAGCAGTTTCTACATTTTGTTTTAGCACTAGTGCAGAACCGGGCATTATCACCGGTTCGTAAGGCCCTTTAGTGCCGGTTCTGTAACCGGCACTAAAGGGTGGGGACTAAAGGTCCCTCCCCTTTAGTACCGGTTCAACACGAACCGCTACTAAAGGGCCACCACGTGGCACGAGCCAGCGTCGGGGGCGGGGAGACCTTTAGTACCGGTTGGTAACACCAACCGGTTTGGGGGGTTTTGGGTTTATTATTTATTTTTCCTTTAATTTTGTGTTTTCCATTTAATTTTTTTATTTGTTGGTATTTTACGATACTACATATTGTACACATTATGCATATATATAAATAGAATTTCTCGTAGAATCGATCATAGAATGTCTCGCACCACACCATTCACACATACACACACACACACACACCTCTTGCGCATCAGTAGCAATTTAGAGGTATATACAAAGACCGGCGAGGTATATTTACGTACAATAGCAATTTAGAGATTGTTTTTACATTATAATGAGTTATTAAATCACTAGGTGAAAGAACCATGGATTAGTTTCAAGTGGATGGATCCTAAGTGATCAAGTACATCCATATTACTTGATCACTTAGGATCCATCCACTTGAAACTAATCCGCGGTTCTTTCACCAAATGATATAATAACTCATCATCATCATCATCATCATAATTATCATCATCATCATCATCATATTAATATAAAATCTCTTGCATCATATCATCACCAACAACACTAGCTAATAATCATCATAGTCATTACCATTATTTAATCATCATAGTCATTACCGCTATCTAATCATCACCAACACTAACTAATAATAATCACCATAGTCATTACCACCAACACTAGCTGTTTAATCATCACAGTCATAGTGTAGCACATCATCATCTTCAAACTCATTCTAGCTTAAAGAAGAAACATTCACTTGTACCAGAAGCAAAGATATCATCGAGTTCAACATGGTCATGAGATTATAAGCGTTAATAAGACCACAAAAGCAAATCACTTTGAGATTAAGTTCAGGACGAAGAACACAGACATGAGAGGACAAGTATAAGAGCACGAACTAGCTAAAATCACTGTTGCTGCTCTCTCTCAGGTAAAATAGCATAGAACATGTGTAGCTCTCCCGATTCATCATATTGGAGCATGTAAATGAACCTGTCTCCTAATTGTGGGATGCGCTTCCGATTGCTGCCCCCTAGTACTTTTCTGCGATCCTTCACAAGTTTGCTCCAGTCTTTCACTATTACGCATTCCTCGGTTTTAGAAATCCTGAATGCACTCATGTGTGATGTAAGATGTCTTGGTCGTAAGCCAATCATTGCCATGCGACCTTTAGTCTCAATCCAATGAGGCACAACTATCATCGGGAGTCCCTGTTGAAGAACATCGTATAGTAACATGCTTAGCAATGAAGTTTAGCTTAAAAATAATGATGCAAAAGATGCACTGAGGACAAATAATGATAATCTTACCATCTTTCCTAAATAGATGTGACCGTAGTTCAATACGAACACTATTGGTCGCACGTTTTGAGTACTAAGATTTTCAAGTCCAGGAAAATAATTTCTCTTGGCAGCGTCAAGATCCTCAAGCCATGAAACATAATGACTTATCTCCTCGTAGTTTAGTTCAGCCCCGGGACAGTGGACGGTCCTGTCTACCAAGCGCCAGACATGTTTGCTTGAATGGAAATAAGCTGTCAATAGAAATTAGTTGTCAACTATTTTTGAATAAACAATATCGAAGACATAAATATGGTTGAGAAACTCACATAGTGGTAGAACTAGAGGTGTCTGCACATTGACCCAGATATCGATATTACCTTCAATATCATCTTCCGGACGAATATCAAAGGTGATAACCATATCAGGCTCAAATGCATAAGCCTTGCATAGTGCTCTCTAAATTTTGCATTCAAAATAAGTGTAGGTGTCTGCATCGTGCAATTTTGCGTCAAAAGTATAACCATGCTCGGTCTTCAAGTAAACTCTCTTTACCTCCATAGTTTTCATAGGACTGGAACCAATCTTATCCAAGATAAAAATTCTTGTATGGCAGGGGATACACTAGTAGAATAGTAAAAAATTAAAATTATAAGTTGAAGCAAATGAAGCATGAGTCATGCTTAATTACGAAAAAATACTTGTCGTTGTGACTTACTGTATCTACTTCGAAGGTCTCATCCAGCCTGATGCTGAAGCGCCTACCATCAACTAGGAAATTTCTGTCGCACAGGCCGTGCTCGTCTTCGCAGTATTCGCACATACCGAAATCCTTTTCGTCGTCAGACATTTCCTATGTTCATAGTTGAAATATTAATTGATAAACACTTACTAGTTCTATTAATTCAATTAATTCAACTAGTTCTACTAATTCAACTAGTTCTATTAATTCAACTAATTCAACTAAGCACTTATTAAAAATAAACTAGTTCTATTAATTTTCTTACTAACAATAAACTAGTTTTATAGTAAAATTTTAATTAGATCATCAAATCTCATATGCTTAAGTTTCCTTACTAAAAATAAACTAGTTCTATTAATTCAACTAGTTCAACTAAGCACTTACTATAAATAAAAATAATTATTTTCCTTACTAATTCAACTAAGCATTTACTAATTTTCTTACTAATTCAACTAAGCACTTACTAATTCATCTAACATTAATATATCTAATTCATCTATAACTAAAAGTACAAAAAACTAACTCATCTAATTAACATGAATTTATATCTAGCTAATTAATCTAATTCATCTAACATTTGACATCAATATCTAACATTTCTATCTAATTCATCTAACATCTGACATTAGTGTAACATTCTTATCTAGCTAATTCATCTAATTTGATCATCTAATTAACAATTTGACATGCATTAATCTAATTCATTTAGCTAGCTAAAACTTTGACATTAATAGTATGACATTAATCTAAAAACAGAAAACAGAAAATAAGTAAAAAAATGTGTGTGTGTGTGTGTGTGCGCGCGCGCGTGTACGCGCACGTGTGTGTGTATAAGCGGGGGCTTGATCGATCGGGGCGCGGCCATGGCACGCACAAGAGGCTTACACCGCGGGGCGACCGGGGCGGTGACCGGGGGCGGCGATCGACCGACGCGGCGACGGGGCGGCGGCGTACAGGGCGGCGGCGCAAGACGGCTACGACGGGGACGGCGACGACG
>NC_041391.1:654710413-654773261 GCF_002162155.2 Triticum dicoccoides | reverse complement strand
CGGGCCGAGGCGGCAACGGCGATGGCGCGCGGCGGGGGCGGCGACGGGGACGGCGACGGGCGACGGCCGTCGCCGCCCCCGCCGCAGTACGGGGGCGACATACGGGACGGTAGCGATATCGCAAGAGATTAGAGAAGTGGGATATGAAACTGAAACTTTTTTGAAGTGCTGCTTATATAGGATGGATCTTTAGTATCGGTTGCAGTCACCAACCGGTACTAAAGGTCAAATTTGGCCAGCCCAAACGGCGGGAAACGACCCCCTTTAGTACCAGTTCGTGGCTAAAACCGGTACTAAAGACCACCCCTTTAGTACCGGTTGGTGCCACGACCCGGTACTAAAGGGGGTGCGCTGCCACCCCGCGGTGCACAAAGTTTAGTCCCACCTCGCCGAACGAAGGGCAGCCGCACTGATTTATAAACCAAGACGCGGCTGCTCCTTCGAGCTCCTCTCTAATGCAGGCTTCTGGGCCTAAACTGCTGCTCTGCCCTATGGCCTACAGAGCCTTGCGGGCTTGCATCCTAGCCCAACTACAGGTTCGGTTTCTAGTCGTATGCAGGCCGCTGTGGCCTAGTAGGTGGGTTTTTTATTTTGTTTTTCTTTTTTGCTTTATTTATTTTCTTTTATTTATTTGTGATTTGTTTTTTGTTGTATTTAGAGTTGCTTTGTGAATATTTTTTCTTTAGGTACAAAAAATTACAAACTTTCTATTAGTTCCAGTAGTTTTCAAATTTGAATAGTTTAATTTTGAATTATTTGAAATTTGTGTGAATCACTAGTTTGTGAATAACTTTACTTTAAACATAGATTTTTCAGTGATTCTTTTTTCTTATGTTTAATATTAGTGTGTTTTATCATTATATTCAAATTGGTAATACTTAGATTATGAAATCCCTTTGTACTAGATTAGTTTCGTCCAAAACCCTGATACTTCGAAAGAGATTGTCCATTTTGTACACGAAGTGCATCCAGTTTTTTCCGTAACCCTCTCTACTTTTTTGCACATGCTATGTGGGTGAAATGATGATACCATGCCAACTTTTAACCTTTTCAGAGTTCATTTGTAGTGCTTTTCGATTTCAGGGTCATTTAGCTCAAAACAAATCATTAAATGCATGAAAAATAGCAAATGAAGGCAGAAAGGGGTGAAAGTTGATGACGTGGCTTTGAATGGTGCATAATGAAAGCACAAAAAGTCTTGAGTTGTAATAAGTTTAAAAAAATTGAAATGCCTTTGCAATAGATGAGTTTTCGTCCGAAACCCTGATACTTCGAAAGAGATTGTCCAGTTTGTACACGAAGTGCATCCAGTTTTTGCTGTAACCCTCTCAACTTTTTCACACTTGGTGAAATGATGATACCATGCCAACTTTCAACATTTTTAGAGTTCATTTTTAGTGCTTTTCAATTTCAGGGTCATTTAGCTCAAAACAAATCATTAAATGCATGAAAAACAGCAAATGAAGGCAGAAAGGGCTGAAAGTTGATGACGTGGCTTTGAATGGTGTATAATGAACGCACAAAAAGTCTGAAGTTGTAATAAGTTTAAAAAAATGAAATGCCTTCGTAACAGATGAGTTTTTGTCCAAAACCCTAATACTTCGAAAGAGATTGTCCAGGTTGTACACGAATTGCATCCAGTTTTTGCCGTAACCCTCTCAACTTTTCAGCACATGCTATGTGGGTGAAATAATGATACCATGCCAAGTTTTAACTTTTTCACAGTTAATTTGTAGTGCTTTTCAATTTCAGGGTCATTTAGCTCAAAACAAATCATTAAATGCTTGAAAAAAGCAAATGAAGACAGAAAGGGTTGAAAGTACACATTTCAAATGCCAAAACGCGTGAGCACCCTAACTATTACAAAGATTCCCTACGGTTTGTCCAAAGTGGGACTTTCCAGATATACAAGTCCGAAAACTCACTAGAGAAGAAAGTGATGACAGTGAAGCCGATCACATCCCAGAGTGGGATCTTTGGGTGTGAAACTTCTTCTTCGCGTGTGTCCCTTTGCGCCGTAACCACGAAAATATCTATGTCAACTTGATGGGTATAATTTGTCATAAACAATAAATGCAACAAATAGTTATAAAAGAGAATATACCACATCCGAATCATAACCCAGACGAGGGCCGACACGGACGGATATCAAAACCATGGCACTATGTGTAACAAACAACATATAGGTAAGATAATTATACGAGTAACTATTATCTAAATCACACAAACATGATTTTTTTATATAAAAAAGATAAGAACAAGAGGCTCACCACAAGGTGATGCCTGCGACGGGACGGTGCGGGCGATCGAAGGTGGTTAGGACAGAAACGGGAAGGCACTAAGTAAACCACACCTACATATGCAAACTAAGAGTTATTTTGACCTTAAATTGCATATAAATCAAATACTACCACATATAATTCCTCCCAAAATAAAACCCACAAATCACTATACTTATAGAGCATTGCAAGAGCTAATCTAGCAGTGAGAGATGAAAGGACAAAGTTGTTAACCTTTGTGATCACTTGGGTGGATGCGGCTCCAACGAATAAAAATGCTGATGGCCTAAGAGGACTGGGAGGGTGCTTAGTTGTAATGTATCTAAATATCACATTGACTCAATAGTTGAAGAATAGGGCAAAGACCCGTTCCTTAATGTGGATCTTGAACATTTTTTCTGGTCATTTTGAAGAATATTTTTTCTTTTAAGTCTTTTCCCTTTTAAAGATAATTCGGGATTTTCAAATAGTTGCAGATTTGTGAAAATAATGTTCGTGAATTCAAAAATTGTGCATGGTTTGAAAAAATGTTTGTGAACTGATAAATACTCACGGTTTCAAAAAATGTTCATTTACTAAAAAATATTCACAATATCAAGCAATGTACATAAATTTCCAAAAAAATGTCCATCAATTTTTATTATTTTTCACAATAATAAAGATGTTCACAAAATTTGAAAATACTTTGCAAATTTAAAAAACTGTTCACATAATCAAAAAGTATTCATGAACTAAAAAAATATTTTACAGAAACCAAAAATGTTCCTGAATTTTAAAAATTGTTGCCAATTTAGAAAATGTCCGCCGGTTCAAAAAAATCTTCACGTGTTCCAAAAAATGTACACAATTTCAAAAATTATCCATGAATTTGAACAAAATTGAAGATTTAAAAAAATGACAACGTATTTGCTAATATTCTTTATTTGAATTTTTTTTGGAATTTCAAAAGATGTTCACAAATTTTAAAAACGTTACATGGATTTCAAAAATGTACATGAATATCCGAATATTGTTCATCATTTCTTTATTTTTCACAATATTAAATTTTATTTCAGGAATTTGACAACTGTTCCCAAATTTCAAAATATGGTCATGGACTCAAAATGTATTTATGAACTAAAAAATGTTATTCGGAAACAAAAATATTTCCGAATTCCTAAAATTGTTCCCAAATTTTTCTAAATGTTCGCCGGTTCGAAAAATTGTCACGTGTTCGAAAAATATTAAAAATTTCAAAAAATGTCCGTTTTAGAAAATGTTCAAAATTGTTAAAATATGTTCACCTTTTTAACAAATGTTCATGATTTCAGAAAAATGTTATTGTATTTGCAGATTACTAATGAATTGATAAAATGTTCACGATTTCAAAATATGTTCATGAATTTAAAATACGTTTATAAATTTAAAACGAAAAAGGAAGAAACATGTCTGGGCTGATGTGAAATAGAAGGATGTCTCGCTACAGGCAGCTGTCCAACTGGGACGGCCCAACTCGGACAAGTCTTCAACACGTTTTTCAATTTCAATTCTTTTTACAGTTTTGCATTTTATTTTTTACTTTTTCATGTATTTCGAACTTTTCAGAATAAATCAATTATAAAATTAACTTTATATACAAAAGTTTAAAATATGTGGGTTGCGCATTAGAAAAATGTAAAACGGATATAGGGTATATTTCTAATATATAGGAAAATTGTATAAAGTTTATTAAAAATCATGTATTTAAAAAATGTAGAAAATGTATTAAAAATGTTTATAATGTATAAAAAATTGTACAATGTGTACAGAAAAATTACCATGAGCATAAAAAAATAGAAATAGAAATATTTGTTTTAAAAAATGTTAATCACGTATTTCAAAATTGTTAAGTGTGCCTATAAAATATGTTCTCGATGTATAGGAAAACATACAATGTCTATGTTAAAAGGTAGACATAAAAAATAATATATTTTCGAAAATAATCATGTATTTGGAAAATATTAAATGTGTATTGAAAAATGTTCCTAATGTATAATGTGTATGCAAAAAACTAGACATAACAAATATATTTATTATATATTTTTAATCATGTATTTTAAAAATGTTAAAGGTTTATAAAAAATATGTATTATGTTTATGGAAAAAGGTAGACATAAATAATATAAGGTTCGAAAAATATAATTTCTATTACTCGTTTTTTTGTGTTGTCTGTACTATCATTATGTTTGATGAATAGGTCGAAGTTTTCCCGAAAAGAAAAACCTGACTACTATGTCATAGGTAAAATAAAAAAATAGATAAAATTTAAACGGAAACACTAACAAGGCGATGTTAGATTTTATGGTGTGACAAATATGATGTTTTTCATGGCAATTTATGTTGGCGCAATGATGGCAAATTTAGTTTGCAAGAACAACAGTTTTCTGATAAAAAAATCTAGACAGATTTGCCATGCTGGGCAACAAAACCTGCCATCCCGAAGAACATTTGCTATAAAAATCGTTCGTTTTGCAATGGTTAAACAATTGACGTTTGATTTGTAGTGGAGTTCAATTTAAAAGTATCTGAATAATCAAACATGACTATTTTACCCAACAAAACGTGCGTGTTTTTTTACTTGTCGCGAGCATGTTGTCGAGGTTACCGCCCCAGAATTAGATGAAGCACCGGCGCTACGGCATGCGGTGGCTCTCACCCATGAGGAAGGATTTTCAAGGGCCGTTTTTCAGTCAGACTGTTTGTCAATTATTCAGAGAACCAATTGCTTCGACGACTGATCGCTCGCCAGTGGGGCTCATCACTGCTGATATCAAGGAGTTGGCGGCGTTCTTCTCGTCTGTTCGCTTTAGTCATGTATATAAATCGTTTGTCGATGTCGCAACACATATCCTAGCTAGATCTTATGAGTTCTCTAGTTACTCTATTTCTCATGTAACCCCGGATTGTATCCGGGAGACACTCTCTTCTGATTATACTTGATCAATAAAGCGCGATATTATTCCTTAAAAAAACGTATATGTGTTGACCCAAAAATAACTGCTATTTTTTTGAGGGGTAAAGGAACCGCTATTTCTAGGAAAGAAAAACTAGTGTCCGACCAAGCAAGGAGACGTAGATATTTCCGTTAAAAAAATAAG
Source organism: Triticum dicoccoides (assembly GCF_002162155.2). Classification (NCBI taxonomy): domain Eukaryota; kingdom Viridiplantae; phylum Streptophyta; class Magnoliopsida; order Poales; family Poaceae; genus Triticum; species Triticum dicoccoides. The sequence goes on along the minus strand of NC_041391.1, from coordinate 654,767,866 downwards.
TACTCTCTGGGACGGAGGGAGTAGAAAAGAAGCAAGGACACTTAGAAAGGCCCGACCCAGCGGAGGAGCGCTCCCACTCCGTGGGCCGCGCCCGCAGCGGGTTAAATCTTTTTGAATTGCACACAAACACGTTTTAAAGCTCATTATACTCGGGATATTTCCCCCCTTCCGATTCCGAGCGCGTCTTCTCCTGGATCTTTGCAGACGGGAAAGGTCTTAAAGGCGAAACGCAAATCGAGCCAAATTCACGGGAGAGACGGGCGGGTGCCCGACGCCGGCGGCCTGGTCAGGTACCCATCTCATTTTTCCTCCCGGAGGCACACCGTCTAAATGTGATTTTTTTTCCACCCAGACAGACCTGGGACGGCAGCGGCGGATTCATTTCTCAATTCGATCTGGGGGTCGGAGCAGCCGCCAGCGTGAGATTAAGTAGATTGGGGACGGGAAGGAGAAGATCCAAGTAAGTCCAGGCCGTGATTTTACCGAGGAATCCTTGCGGGATAGGGAGGAAATTGCCCCCTTTTGCTCCGGCGGCGGGAAGGAAGCGAAAAGGTTCCACCTTGGCCCCGCTCGCCGCGTGCAAGCACAGTGCGCCGGCGCCGGCGCCGGCGCGGCAAATCGGTGGCTGGGCGTCCCTGCCCACCGACATAGTGGGCCTCATCACCTGCCGGCTCCTGGCCGGCGACGGCGACGGCGATGTGGTCGATTACATCTGCTTCCGCGCCGTCTGCTTCGGCTGGCGCGCCTGCACGCCTGCTCCCCGCGACCCCAATCTGCGGGATCCGCGCCTCCGCCCGCGCGGCTGGGTCGCGCTCTGTGACGGCGACGCCGTCCGCCCGGACGACGCCTGCGAGATCGTCTTCTTCCACACGCGCACGGCCAGGCGCCTCCGCGTCCCCTTGCCGGAGCTCCGGCGGCACAGAATCATTGGCTTCACCGACGGTCTCGTCATCCTCATGCACAAGACCACCACCGCGGTCCGCGTGCTGCACCCGTTCACGCGCGACGTGGTCGACTTCCAGCCCCTCGCTACTCTGTACCACCAGGTGGTCAGGCACAAGGGGTCCCTGCTTGACATGAACGCCGCGGTGTGCAGCACCGCGTCCTCCGCAGACTCCGTTACCGTGGTGGTCTGGTTCCCCTACAAGGACGTGGTGCTTGCTGCCGACCCGGGCTCATCATCAGATTGGGAGGTCCTCCACAGAGGATTCTATGTTTGGTGCGCCTTGCCCTTCCAAGGAAGGCTCTATGCCACCCTGTGTTGTTCGAGTGAGATTGTGCAGCTATACCCTCCGAGACGAAACGGAAACGGACCGCAAGAGAAGTCTCTGGTGGTGATTGCTCACGTTCCACATTCTGCTGACCGCGAAGTCTCTAATTTTTACCTCGTGGAGTCTGGAGGAAGGATGCTGCTCGCCGTCCGGCAGCCAGCTCCTTATGCAAATGGGTCAGAATGGAATGCATTGGAGTGGTCGCGACGAATAGTCTGCAGGCTCTATGCAGTGGATCTGAACAGCCAACGATATAAGCCTATCCCAGTGAAGAGCATAGGTGACCGCGCGCTGTTTCTCAGCGGCGACCGATGCCTGTCTGTTTCAGCCAGCGATCTCCCTTGGGTGAGCAGCAACTCCATTTACTCCACTCTACCACAGTACCCCATTCTGGTGTATTCGCCGGGGACTGGTTTGTCTGAGCGATTGGCAGATTCCTGCCAAATACACGACAAGAAGGATAGGATCCGCCCCTCTGTGCGTCCCTTCACCATTGTTGATCATCTTATCACCTACTGCAATCCTCGCGTGTGGTATGTTTTCCTTCCAATAGTTACCTTGCCTCCCCCGCACAGTTGCACCCGATCAGTATCTACTGCATAGAATATATGATTAATTCTAGTGTCATTCTCTTCCTGAATGTATGTAGGAGTAAAGGGCTCATGTTCCACGAGTACCACCATATACCTCAATCTTTCGAGGAATTGATCAAGAAAATAAGGGCACAAGAGAGGGAACTGCGGATTCCACGCGCTGTGCATTCGTGCTGAAGGAACAAACGCCATGTTTCACATTACTCACTGAATTACAAAGCTGCAAATAATGCCAGTAGACACTAGGCACAGCTTCTTACAACTGTCTCACTTGGAGTTTTTGAGTCACACAACTTCTAACCTGGCACACTGTTTGTTGATCTGTTTTTAATCATTTTATTGTGTTGTTGCATATTTGACATGACTGGTGCAATTTGCAGTTAGTAGATTCCCTCAAAAAAAAATAGTTATATTACCAGCAATGTGATCTTATTTTAACATGGTACTGGTGGGCTCCAGAGGCGGGGTTGGCATGAGCGAGCGTGGGACGCAAGACATACCCAGGTTCGGGGCTCTTCGGAGAGATAACACCCCTAGTCCTGCCGATTGTGGTTGATATGCAATAGTACAAGGTTGCTCCTGGAGCTGTATGGAGGAAGAAGGGAGCCTGGCCAAGGCTTAGGCTACTCCTCCTTGGGTGTGCTCTACTGGCCGTTGGCTAGTTCCTGTGCGCTTACTTTTACTTGCCCGTATATGCGAGGACTCCTGGGGGGGTTTTATAGGCCAAACCCCCAGGGGTACAATGATAATGTTACAAGACTGTAGGGCCGGGTCGTCAACGTCTGGGGACCCGAGCTGGGACATGCCGGGGGCCTGTGGTTCGTCGGGTTCCCCTAGGTGCTGGCTCGCGTGCCTAGGGGGACTGTGCGCCGTCTTGTCGATCGTCAGGGAATGGCTGAGTCGAGTCAGGTACAGTGACGCTCTGTCAGGTCGGCACTTGCTGTCGTCAGCAGTGACGACGGGGGCACTGTTGCCACGCCGGCCCTGGTCAGCGGGCGGGTGAGGGGCACTGTTGCCACGCTCGAGCTGACCAGGGGCATGGGCGGGGCACTGTTGCCTCGGTCATCAGTGGATGAAGACTCGTCCCATCGTACAGCCTGGATGAGACGGGAGCTGACCCGTGGCTGGGTTGAGGAACACGCCACGGGTGGAGTTGGCTTGTTGGGGAAGTCTTGGTTGGTCCGAGTTTGGCTGTCTTGTACTGGTTGTAGAGGTCGAGTCGAGGTGCCTGGCCGGGTCGGAGAGTACGGCCGGGTCGAGGAGCCTGGCCGGGTCGAGCGACCCGGCCAAGCGCGTGCCGGCTTAAGGGGCGACGCTGGCCCCGTTGTTTTTGAAAAGGATCCGGGTTCCGTTGCCTACCCGGGGTTCATCCCCCCGACAAGAACAGAGTCAGAGCCCACACAGTGTACGAGACCAGGTGAAGAAACAAAAGCAAGAAGAAATGCACTAATGACATTTTGACTTCATGGCCCCATTTCGGTGCATAACCCTACTTGATAATGCTCTAAGTTGGCGGGTGTACGCGTGTGACGGAACTGGTCGACGTGCCGGGGCCCGCCGCCGCGTGTCCTTGGCCCACGCGCGCGGATTTATTGCGGCGTCCGGGGGTCGGTTGCTCTTTTTTCGTGCAGTTATTGCATGCGCACGCGCGCTGCGGGGTAGTGGGAAAGACGAGCGCAAACGATCCCACTCCCCCACGTTCAAACCGAGGCTTATAAATTGGGGCGAGGGGGGTGGCGGACATCATTCTCGCTCACGCTCCCCTGCCTCTCCATCCTTCCTCTGCTTCTTGCGACCGCCGCACTGCGACGCCCGCTGCTTCGAGCAGAGCTTCTTCGTCGTCCATCTCTCTTCCCTTCTTTCTTCTCTGTTGATGGCGCTGTCGTCGGGCTCCTGCATGGGCTCGACCGTCACCGTCGAAGACATCGTCTTCGACTATCTCCGCTCCTCCCGGCCCTTGCCGCAGGAAACGGAGGTCGCCGTGCGCCTGCCGCGGGGCGAGCAAAGGCCGCAGCCCCAGGGTACGGAGCGCGTGGTCTTCCTACCGCACTTCGAGTGCGGGTTCGGGCTGCCGGCGAGCGCCTTCTTCCACATGTTCCTGGAGTTCTTCGGGCTCCAGGCCCACCATCTTGGCGCCGGCGCCATCGTCTAGCTGTCGGGCTTCGTCACCCTCTGAGAGGGGTACCTGGGGGTCAAGCCTACGATCGATCTCTGGGCGCGCCTCTTCTCCCTGAAGCACTAGGGACCGGCAGCCGGGGAGTTCGGTGATTGCGGTGCCGCCGTCATCTCAAAGCGGTCTGGGACTGACTGTCCCAATATTCCACTAGAGGATTCTGCCAAGAAGTGGCAGAACTCCTTCTATGTCCGCAACCTGGGCGCGGACCGCATCAATCTTTCGGCCTTCCCCATCGTGTCGTCGCGGGTGAAGATGAACTGGGGTTACTACCCTAGGAACCCGTCGCAGGAGATTCTCAATCTCTGCGAGCGGGTGGCGGTGATGAAGACGCGAGAGGGGCTCACTGGCACCGACCTTCTCGTCGCCTTCATCACGCGTCGGGTCCTTCCACTGCAGCACCTGCCTCATTGGCAAGATGGTCGGTCTTTAGGACCCCAACCGCCTGGGGGTGGCGCGCCTATCGGCGGACCAGATAGCGCGCCGGGTCAATGACATCTCCAAGGCCAACTTGGGGGACGACTGGCGGTTCGGCAAGCCGCCGTACAACCACTTGAATCCGGTGCCCCTGGTGAGTCTTTGGTCTTCATATTTTGCTGCTGCGCATCTTCTCATCCGTCCCGACGCCATGCGAGAAGTGCTTCTGAACATCATCCGGCATCCTTACGCCCGGGCCCTGTTGCAAGTTGTGTAGGCGGCGTAGGAGCCCGCGGCCCACGGCGGAGAGGAAGAAGGGGACGCCGACGTCGGTGCAGGGCGTCGCGCGAGTAAGTCTTGCTTTTCACTTTCTTTTTCATGCTTCTTGAGTTTTATGGGTGCGACGCGGCGCGGCCGGTGTTGACGCAGACCGTTGACGTAGTGGCGTTGGGCGGAGGAGGCGGCGGCGCGGGCGGAGCCGGGTCGTCGCGGGGGGCGGCGCCGAGCCGACCGCATGGGAAGGACAGTGTTGCGCCATGGCCCCGGGCCACGAAGTGCGTGGCGGACCCGGCTGGGAGCGTGAGGCCGGCCAAGAGGAGGCGTGGCGCCGGGCAAGAGAGGCCGGCGAGGTCCGCCGTCCTGGTTTTGCCGAGGTAAGTTTCTTCTTCCTTTCGCATCCGAGTAGTCGAGTCGGCCTTGCTTTTTGTTAATTTCGTCTTTTCTTCAGGTCGCCGATCACGCTGGCGAGGGCAGAGGCTGATGCCGCGGCCGCTGAGAAGGCCGCGTTTCGGAGTAGCCGGTCCGGCCCTGTCGACCAGGACGAGGAGGAGGAGCTGGCAGATCCGGACCTCGGCCTGGACCCGACTGACGTTGAAGGCCTGGCCTGGCGGGACAGGAACAGGGCCGAGTTGGAGCTGGAGGCGGCGTCGGTCCGGGCCTGGACCGATGCTGCCGCGGCATGGGCGCGAGCCGGCGAGGTGCCGGCATGGCGTGAGATGCCGGAGGGCACGATGGTGGCGGCGACGGTCTTCGAGCCATCATCAGTGAGGGAGCGCGGCCGAGGAGGCCGGGCTGACATGGTGGACCTCGACCTGGAGGTCATGGAGGTGGAGGACAACACCCCGCCGCGGGTCGACGTTGTCGAGCGGGCGGGGGTCGATGGAGGCAGCGGCAGTGCCGCAGGGGACGCCTCAGGCGTCGGAGGAGACGCTGCCGGTGGTGGTGTCACGAGTCATCCCGGCGGTCGGGTCGTCGGTGGCATCGCAAGCTGTCCTGGCGGCCGTGTCGTCGGTGGTGCCGGAGAGGGTGCTGGCCGCGGCGGGAGCGGCCAGCGGGGAGCATGCCCTGGTGCCCCGGCAAGGAGGCGTCAGGCCGCCGTGTTGCAGCCGGCGCGGGGTGGGCCGCCGTGGTCTTCGGGCCCAAGAACCAGGAGGCGGCGGCGATGGACGCATCAGCCATCGTCTGCGTGGGCGGACGGATCGGATCGAGGCCTTCGCCCAGGCCGAGGTGGAGTGGACGTAGTAGTTGGGTCGAATATTTAGAATGCTGTCTTTGTTTTGATTGCTGCCTTCTTCAGCAACTCAACGCCTACGAGGTCAGCGCCTTCAACCGCCTCCTGGGCAAATACCGGGAGCTCAAGGAGCAGCTCGCCGCCAAGGAGGAGGAGCTCCGCATTGCTGCAGGTATCTTCGTGCTCTTTTCTAGTGGGGGGCGCTAGCGCACCCACTGGGTGTAGCCCCCGAGATTCGGGCCAACTGTGTAACAGTTGGGCCAAATCTTAAGTCTTGCTCTTCTTTTCTGAATCTTCTTTTTGCAGCCGAGGTGTTGTCCCGGCAGACCTGGCTGCTCCGGGCTGGTCATCACTACGACCGGCTTGTTGCTGACACAGGCCATCTTGGGGCCGAGGTGGCGCAGGCGAGGGCGGAGGCGGCGGCGGCCCGGCGGTCGCTCGACGAGGGCAACCAACTGCGGGAGCAGTTGGCGGGCCACAAGAGCCGCCTCGAGGCCGAGGTGGAGCTCCTCAAGGCGTAGGCCGCCAAGGTGGTGGAGGCACAGCGGGCCCTGGTCGAGGTGGACCAGCAACGCGGCAAGCTGGCCGATGCTAAGGGCCAGCTTCAGGACGAGGTGGAGCGCCTGAAGGGGCAGGTCACCGCGGCGGAGGGAGCCCGTCAGGACGAGGCCGCCGCCGCGAGGCATCCGAGAAGGCGGCCGAGGACAAGGACGCCGAGCTGAAGGCGGCCCTTGCCTAGGTGGCCAACTTGGAGAAGGCGCTCTAGGAGCGCGACCGCACTATTGATCGGGAGTGGCGTGGTACGTTGCTCGAAGCGCAACACCTGGAAGAGTCCTTCTCTAGTAAGTGCTTTTCTTGAGTTTCCCCGGGTTGGGATCCGGCTTTTTGTCCTTGATGTCCTTTTTCTGACTTGCTTTGTTTTCTGACAGGGGCCTTTCCGGAGACGCATCGGCTGGCGTAGGAGGCCGTTCGCTTCCAGCGTGACCCGCCGGGGGCTGTTAGCTCTGGGACCGACCCGCATGTTGTGTGGACCTTCCTGAAAATCATGACCGCCGCCGAGGCTCGCCTGCGGGTCCTGGGTGACCAGATGGCGCGGTTGTCCCAGGCCGGCAAGGCGATGATGGCGGCCCTCTGGCCGGGCTTCGTTGTGCCGAGAAGCTTTACACGACCGGCATGCTGGTTGGAGATGGGACCGGATCGGCTCCACGAGTGGCGCGTCTCTGTCGCTCGTGCAGGCACCGAGATGGCGCTCCGGTTTGCGCTGTCTTGGCACCCTGACCTACAGCTGGACGTGCTGATGGGCCAGCGGGCCGGCTCGGAGCAGTAGCTGCAGGAGCAGGCCGGCTGGATTGCTTCCCAGACCAGCTACATCGCCGAGTTCACCTTTCATGACGAGTTCCACCCGGGGCGGGCAGAAGATGGCGGGGTCGTGTCCGGCGACGACTACTGCCTGCTTCTTCATGACCCGAAGGGCGGCTCCGAGGAGACGGGAGTCTACGGCGATGGGGTGCCAAGGAGGACACAGGTACTTTGCTGGACTCGGAGGCCGCCAGGGGAGAGCCGTCGACGTCGCGACTTGGCGGTGGAGATGCCTGAGATGACTTAGTAGAATTTGTTAGGTAGAAGGTCCACCCACCCACTTGGGGTTTCTGGGTGTAATGAATTCCGGCCGTGGGCCTTTAAGTATTTATGTGAGGTGTATAATTTGTGGATGTCTTTTGCTCTTGCTTTTCGTTTTTTGAACTGATTTCTTGCGTTTTTCCTTTCTCGAACCTCCCCCCCCCCCGCGACTCTGATGGCCGAGGCTCTAGTCTGTGACAAGGAGTTCGGCTCTTTGAGAGGAGCGTGCAGTACTTATGCTTTCAAAACGTTGAGCGTGAGCGAAACACCCACTAGGCCGGTTGGCAATCACCCAGTCGTGTGGCTATTTTTAGAGTGACGGGCAGGGTTGATCGACCCGGCGGCCTTTGTCTTAGTGTTTGAAACACGCAGGAGCTATGGCCCGTTGTACTTGCCAGCCGACAGCCGAAGCCGGATCTGTGGCCTAGGGCGAAGTGAGGGGCCGCAGCGTCCTTGGCGCATCAGGAATCACCAAGGAAGGCGGCGGGTGGCGACTGATCCGGCCAGCCCCTGAGCCCCCGGGTCGAGCGAGTCGGACTGGTGGTCGGGTTAAGGAGCATAGTGATGCATAAAAGTAGAGGACACAATAACTTGGTTGGCAAAAGGCAGCCCCTGAGCGTCGTTCAGGGACCCCATAGTTTCATACGTTTACAAAAGGCAGCGATACATACACTCGTACGACTAACTGTAAAACGGGCGGAGGAGTTCCGCGTTCCACGGCCGGGTTGTTTCTTCACCGGCGGTGTCTCTCTTGTGCTTGTTTGACTTGCGTGCGTCGATGAGGTAGTAGGCGTTGCGATCGCACAAGGCCCGACTGACGATGAACGGGCCCTCCCATGGAGGGGACAGTTTGGCTGGCCGACTTGCTCTTGGACGAGTCGGAGGACAAGGTCGCCCTCGCGGAATGCGAGGTGCTTGATCTTCTTGTTGTGGTAGTGCCTCGGGCCTTGCTGGTAGATGGACGAACGACTGAGCGCTAGGAGGCGGGCTTCTTCGAGTAGGTCGACGCCGTCTTCGCGGGCTTCTTTGGCTTCAGCTTCAGTGTACATCGCGACACGCGGTGAGTCAAACTCGACGTCGGTCGGGATGACGGCTTCGGCTCCATAGACGAGGAAGAACGGGGTGAACCCGGTCGACCGGTTCGGTGTAGATCGGAGACTCCAGAGGACAGTTGGCAACTCGTCAAGCCAGTTGCCGGGTGAGTGGATGAGCGGCTCGACGAGTCGCGGCTTGATGCCGGATAGGATGAGGCCGTTGGCCCGCTCGACCTGCCCGTTGGACTGCGGGTGTGCAACGGAGGCCAGGTCGAGGTGGATGCCGGAGACGGAGCAGTATTGCGCGAGCGCGCCCTTGGCGAAATTGGTGCCGTTGTCCGTGATGATGTTGTTTGGCATGCCGTAGCGAACTGCGATGTCTTTGATGAATCGGACGGCTGTTGGCCCGTCCAGTTTCTTGATTGGCCGTGCTTTGATCCACTTGGTGAACTTGTCCACCGCCACCAACAGATGCGTCATGCCGCCTCAGGCGGTTTTGAAGGGTCCCACCATGTCGAGTCCCCAGACCGCGAAGGGCCAGGCGATCGGGATGGTGCGGAGTGCTGAAGCCGGCCGGTGGCTGCGCTTGCTGAAGCGCTAGCATCCCTCGCACTTGAGGACGAGTGACTCGGCATCTTGGAGAGCCGTAGGCCAGTAGAAACCATGGTGGAAAGCCTTGGCCACCAGGGATCGTGATGCGGTGTGGTGCCCGCATTCGCCCTGGTGTATGTCGAGGAGGATGTCGATGCCTTGGTCCTGCTCGACGCAGCGCTGGAACACGCCGGTGGAGCTGCGCTTGACGAGCTCGTTGTTGATGATGCTGTAGGCGGACGCTCGGCATTGCACCTGCCGGGCCTCGGTCTCGTCCATGGGGAGAACCCCATTCTCCAAGACTCTAAGATGGGCAGGCCCAAGATGGAGCCGTCACCACGGCGAAGATGGCCACCAGGGTGGGTTCCGGGTCGGCAGCCCCCGGGTTGGGGATGGCAATGGCCGGCTTGAGGGCGATGGTGGCCGGGTCGGCGTCTTCTGTCTCTGGGCTGAGTCCAGCCACCCCCGGGCTAGGTTCAGCAGCCCCCGGTCCGGGTTCAACAGTCCCCGGGCCGGGTTGCGGTGCGGCCGTGTCATTCGGGACGTGGATGAACCTGGAGTCCGGAGACAGCTTGACGGATGGCTTGTGCAGGTGCTCGAGGGAGACGCCAAACGGGATGGACTGCCGGGATGAGGCGATCTTGGCGAGCATGTCAGCCGCCTCCTTCTCCGCGCGCGGGACGTGGAGGAACTTGCAGCCTTCGAAGGACCCGGACAGCTTCTGGATGAGGAAGTGGTAGCTTGCCATGTTGGAGTCGCAGGCGTCCCATTCACCGGAGCACTGTTCCACCATGAGATCCGAGTCGCCGTAGCACAGGATGCGCCGGATGCTGAGTTCCTTGGCAAGCTGAAGACCGTGCACAAGGGCTTCATATTCGTCGACATTGTTGGAGGCGGCGAAGTGGATCTGGAGTGCGTAGCAGAGTTGGTTGCCCTTCGGGGACGATAGCACGATGCTAGCCCCTAGGCTGAGTCGCATCTTGGACCCGTCGTAATGCATGCGCCAGTGCGTCGAGTCTGGAGGCGGCGGCAGGTACCGGGTCTCGGTCCAGCCGACGAGGAAGTCGGCCAGGGCCTAAGACTTGATTGTGGTGCGGGTTTCATTGACGATGGTGTGGCCGGCTAGCTCGAGTGCCCACTTGGCGACCCGGCCAGAGGCATCCCGGCACCCGATGATCTCGCTGAGGGGGGTTGTGCTGACCACGGTGATGACATGCTCTTGGAAGTACTGCTTCAGCTTCTTGGCGGTGAAGTACACACCGTAACACATCTTCTGGTAGTGCGGGTAGTTCTGTTTCGAGTTTGAGAGCACCTCGCTTAGGTAGTAGACCGGACGCTGGACGGCTCGGACCTTGCCTTTCTCTGGTCGCTCGACCACCAGCACCATGCTGACCGACTGTGAGATCGCGACTATGTAGAGCAACAACGGCTCCTTGTCGGCCGGCACGGCCAGGACTGGTGTGGTGGAGAGCATGCGCTTGAGGTCTCGAAAGGCCTCATCCGCCTGGTCGTTCCACTCGAACGGCGTCGTCTTTTTCATCAGCTGGTACAGGGGTAGGTCCCTCTCGCCTAGCCGGCTGAGAAACTGGCTGACCGAGGCCAAGCAACCGGTGAATTTCTGGACATCGCGCAGCCCAGCCGGCTTGTGCATGCGCTCGATGGCCTTGATTTTCTCCGGGTTTGCCTCAATGCCGCGCTCCCAGACGAGGAAGCCGAGTAGCTTTCCGGCCGGGACGCCAAAAACGCATTTCTTCGGGTTGAGCTTGACCTTGTATTCACGGAGGTTGGCGAATGTTTCCTTCAGGTTGTCGAGGAGCGTGAGGTGCTGCTTGGTCTTCACCATGATGTCGTCCATGTAGACGTGGATATTGCGGCCGAGTTGCGGTAGCAAGCATTTCTGCATGCAGCGCTGGAAGATGGCGCCGGCGTTCTTCAAGCCGAACGACATGGTGATGTAGCAATATGCCCCAAAGGGCATGATGAAGGATGTCTTCAGGGCATTGGCCGGGTCCAGCTTGATCTGGTGGTAGCCGGAGTAAGCGTCCAGGAAGGACAGGAGCTCGCACCCGGCGGTCGACTCGATGACTTGGTCAATCCACGGGAGGGCGAACGGATCCTTGTGAAAGGCCTTGTTAAGACTGGTGTAGTCGATGCACATGCGCCAGGTCTTCTTCTTCTTGAGGACGAGGACCGGGTTGGCCAGCCACTCGGGGTGAAACACTTCCATGACGAAGCCGGCCGCCAAAAGCTTGGCGACCTCTTCACCGATGGTTCTTCTCTTCTCTTCGGAAAAACATCGCAGGGGTTGACGGACGGGCTTGGCGTCCTTGCGGACGTGGAGTTTATGCTCGGCGTACTTCATCGGGATACCTGGCATGTCCTTGGGGGTCCATGCAAAAATATCCCGATTCTCACGGAGGAAGTCGACGAGCTCGCCTTCCTATTTGCTGTCCAGGCGGGCGCCTATGACAACATACTTGTTGCAGCTGGGGTTTTCCGGGTTCAGCTTCACTTTCTTGGTCTCCTTGGAGGGCTTGAAGGCGGCTTTGTCAGCCGGTTCTTCGGTCGGGATCGACGTGGTCGAGGCCTCGCCTGCCATGGCGACGATCCGGTCGAGCTGGCGCCGCTCCTCGGCAATGACCAGCGACTCGGCCAGCTTGGCACTGTCTCTAGCGCACTCTAGGGACTTGCGGTAGTCGCCGGTGATGGTGATGAGGCCCTTGGGACCCGACATCTTCATCTTCAGATACGCATAGTGGGGGACCGCCATGAATTTGGCGAGCGTGGGTCGGCCCAACAATGTGTGGTATGCGCTGGACAGGTCCACCACCTCGAACCATATCGGCTCGCGTCGGAAATGGTTGTTGTCGCCGAACAGGACGTCGAGCCGGACCCGACCAATGGAAGAGCAGGAGAGGCCGGGAACGACGCCGTGGAAGATCGTCCGGGTCGGCTCCATCTCCTTGTCCTTGAGGCCGAGCTTGGTCATCATGTCACGATAGAGGATGTTGATGCTGCTGCCGCCGTTGATGAGGACTCGGGAGAACTTGCACGTGCGCTGCGCAATAATGGTGGGGTTGAGGACGAGGGCGTAACCACCCGTATTTGGCATGATGGCCGGGTGGTCCAACCGGGTGCAGGTGACCGGGCAATCCGACCAATGCATGTATTCGGCCTTTGCCAAGACGACGATGTTCACCTCCTGTCGAAGGAGGCGCTCGCTGCACTTGTCGTCGCCGATGCTGGTGAAGATGACGTAAGCCGCGTTCTGGTCCGGGTAGGCGTCGTCGCGCATCGTGCGGCCGGCCGGGGGCGGTGGTGGAGGCGGAGGCGGCTGTCCCGCGCCCGGAGCCGGAGCCGGAGGAGGCGGGACGTCGCCCCTCATGATGCGCTTGGTGATGTCGCACTGCCTAAGCATGTGTGTGTGTGGACGGCCTTGCTGGTCTTGGCGGGTTGCCACGCTGTCTTGCCGGTCTATCGGCGCTTGGCTTACGGGTCCGCCGTGGGCTCGGCGGCTGCGACGAGCCGGTTTGTCGTAGCGCTAAGCCGGCTAGTCGGCCTTGCGCTTTTTGTTCTGCTAGTGCTGCTGCCGGATGCTTTCACCGGCGGCTTCAGAGGGGGAACCAGCTTTGCCTTGCCGGCTTCATCCAGTGCCACCTGGATCTTCACGGCGGAGGCGGCGTTGGCGTACTTGTCTGCCATCGCCATGAGCGCGACCATGGTGGCCGGCTCGGAGCACAAGAGCTTGTGCTTGAGTAGGGTGCCGTCTCGGCACCCATTGACGAAGTACTGGATCGCTTGAACCTCGTGGACGCCCTCGTAGCTATTCCGAAGCTCGGTCCAGCGTGCGAGGTACTCGCGTCCAGTCTCCGTCGGCCCCTACACGCACATGGCGAGCTGGCTGGGGCGGCCGGGTCGCTTGTAGGTCCCCGTGAAGTTGCGGACGTAGGCCTGCTCGAAATTGACCAACGTGTTGACCAGGTGCAGGCTGACCCTTGGTGTATGAGCGGTGCATAGCGCACGGCGAGTCAGTGACTGGCGCCGGTGATGCCGATGATAGTGGTGTAGTCGGTGAGCCAGTCCTCTGGCTTCACGGTTCCGTTGTACTTGGGGATGTCGCGGGGGAGCATGAACCCTTTTGGAAAGGGCTCTTCCCGGATGTGCGGGCCGAAACACACCGGCCCAACGGTGCCGCTTTCCGCCACCTCTAGGGAGTGAGCGAGCTGGTCGAGGCGGTGGCGAGCGTCGGTCTCGTTGATGGCGCGCCTGCCGAGTCGACTGGCGACCAGACCATGGGGGGCCGGGTCGGTCGGAGCAGGACGCCGGCCAGGCTGGCTGGGTCCACATCGGTTCTCTAGGGTGGGCTTGTCATCTAAGCCGCCGGCGGCCGTTGGGGCCGGGTTGCGCCGAGTCCGGGTTCGGCCGGAGTGCGCCTCGCCGGGTGGAGAGGACGCTGTGTGCTGAAGGTCATCGGGTCCGGCAACGCGGACGGAGACGGATTCAGCCGGCTTGGTGAGCTGGTTGAGGCGGTCTTGCTGTGCGTTGACCGCGTTGAGAAGGTCGCGCATCCGCTCGATGTGCTCCTTCAGTTCGTCGCCTGTGAGCTGATCCAGGCCAACCGCGGCCGCCTGGGCAACACGCATGTTCTTCACTGGTGTCTCGTAGACGGTTGGGAGGGCGCCGAGGGCGCGGCCGATCGCTCCGCCCGGGCTCACATGTCGGCGAGCCGGCGTGAAGCCATAGGCGGTGTTGCGCTCCAGCTGAGAGGAATCCAGGCGACTCTGCGTGGCGGCGAGCGTCTCGGTCAAGTCCAGCATCTGCTGGCACCTTTCCTAGAGCTGGGCTCGGGCTTCGGCGTCATTGGAGGCGTCGATGTCGGTGCCGAGGGGGGATGCGGAGGCTCTGCATCACGGCGCGCAACGGGTTGGACGAGTCCGTCTGCTCCGCTGCGGCCTTAGCTTCGGCAACCTTCCTTGTCTTGCTCGACGAAGAGGAGGCGTCGGTGCCGGTGACAAAAACCTCCACGTGGACGTCCATTGCCCTGACGGGAATGCCGCCGCCAAGGGAGAGGGGAGAGTCTGAGTAGCTGAGTACCTTGCTGGGGTACTCATCGGCCACGGGCGCATCGGAGATGCGCAACACGGTGAAGGAGGCGGTGAGCGCGTCAATGACGTCGTCCACCAGCATGACGGGCTCGTCGGAGTCGGAGAGGGGCCCCGTCTGAAGCATGCTCCCGGCCAGCTCCTCGAGCTGCCCCATGGTGGGCGCCAACTGTCGTGGTGGGCGCATGCCAGATGCCATGGGATGGCTAAAGAGAGGAGGAGGCTCGAGGGCACTGGTGTGCTCCAGAGGCGGGGTTGGCATGAGCGAGCACGCGACACAAGACATACCCAGGTTCGGGGCTCTCCGGAGAGATAACACCCCTAGTCCTGCCGAATGTGGTTCATATGCAATAGTACAAGGTTGCTCCTGGAGCTGTATGGAGGAAGAAGGGAGACTGGCCAAGACTTAGGCTACTCCCTCTCCCTGGGTGTGCTCTACTGGCTGGTGGCTAGTTCCTGTGCGCTTACTTTTACTTGCCCGTATTTGCGAGGGATCCTGGGGGGTTTTATAGGCCAACCCCCCAGGGATATAATGGTAATGTTACAAGACTGTAGGGCCGGGTCGTCAGCGTCTGGGGACCCGAGCTGGGATCCGCCGGGGGCCTGTGGTTCGCCGGGCTTCCCTAGGTGCGGGCCCGCGTGCCTAGGGGGACTGTGCGCCGTCTTGTCGATCGTCAGGGAGTGACCGAGTTGAGTCGGGTACAGTGGCCAGGTCGCCGCTTGTTGTCGTCAGCAGTGACGACGGGGGCACTGTTGCCACGGCGGCCCTGGTCCGCGGCCAGGTGAGGGGCACTGTTGCCACGCTCCGGCTGACCAGGGGCATGGGCGGGGCACTGTTGCCTCGGTCATCAGTGGATGAAGACTCGTCCCATCGTACGGCCTGGATGGGACGGGAGCTGACCCGTGACTGGGTTGAGAAACACGCCACGAGTGGAGCTGGCTTGTTGGGGAAGTCTTGATTGTGCCAGGTTCGGCTGTCTTGTACTGGTTGTAGAGGCCGAGTCGAGGTGCCTGGCCGGGTCGAATAGTACGGCCGGGTCGAGGAGCCTGGCCGGGTCGAGCGACCCGGCCAAGCGCGTGCCGGCTTGAGGGGCGGCGCCGGCCCCGTAGTTTTTGAAAAGGATCCAGGTTCCGTTGCGTGTCCGGGGTTCATCCCCCCGACAAGAACAGTCACAGCCCACATAGTGTACGAGACCAGGTGAAGAAACAAAAGCAAGAAGAAATGCACTTATGACATTTTGACTTCATGGCCCCATTTCGATGAATAACCCTCCTTGATAATGCTCTAAGTTGGCGGGTGTACTTGCGTGGAAGTAACTGTAGGACATAAGTTCCATTATCATTTTAATTTTGTGTGTTCATTGGCCATCGACACTCTGCTTATTTTGTGTGTTAAGCCTGAAATGACTTCAGGTTTTATCGATCTATTGTGTGATGATTTTTTGTTGAGAAAAGATCGTGCTTGCGCTATGAAATGATCAGTGAACGATTGTGTATTGTTTCTCAGGTGACAGCGCCCAGGGTGCTAAACCACCACAAGTGTAAGTCACTAGCATATTAGTGATGCTTTGTTGTCGGAAATGCAAATACTCTAATGATCAGATAAATTTCAGTGTTTTTTTTTGCAAATCTGGTGGTTGGACAAGCACGCAGGAATGAAATTCAGTGAATCTTCGCCATAGTTAATGGAAAAACGCTTTCCGATCCATGGCAAATATAGTCTCAATTTTCAAGTTGTTGTATGAAATTGTTCCGGCAGTGCAAGTTGGTGTACTGTAGGTGTATTTAACGTGGAAAATAATATGGAAGAATCTATAGAGCAAAACAAGCGTTTTCTCTAGTGTTGATAGCACTTTTCATGCATTAATAAAAAAAAGCCGAGTGAATTGCAAAAAAATCACCACATTTCAAATGTAATTTTGGATTTGCTACTACATTTCTTGTGCGCCTTAAAAATCTACTCCCTCCGTAAAGAAATATAAGTAGCGATCTAAATGTTGTTATATATTTTTATTTATATAGAGGGAGTACCAATTTCTTTACTAATTGTTTTAGTAAACACTGATGATTGATTTAGGGTGAATTAATACAATTTCTGACATGCCGGACCTGCGGGCTCGACGCGCCTAGGAACAATGTTGGGAAATAAGCCACGGCGGGCATCTCTGATCTCCAGTGCGTGTGTGTGCGGCGCCGGGAGTGTAGGGCGCTCGTCCGGGCTGCGCCGGGTCCGTGGCCGTGTGTGTGTGTCTGGGCATAGTCTGACTAGTGTATGGGTATAGTCCGACTAGTGTATCGACAGTGTGCGTGCGTGCGTGTGTAGCACGGGTGTGTGTGTGCGCGCGCGTAGGACTAGGTCTAGGCAGTTAGTGGATCCCGAGGTGAGCGTGGAGATCGTTGCGGGCTTGCCACGAACCGTGCGTGTATGTGCGCGTGGTGGCCATAGCCAGACCGGGCCGATGGGATGCCCAGCTGGGTAGGAGGCGTGGGGATCGTGTCCCGGTGCCGACCCAGGTATAAAACCCCTGAGATGATCGTTGTAATTGTCGTGGGTTGAGTTCGTGCTCAACGGAAAATTGCTATCGTCGCGGCGGGTGTTCGTGCGCTGGGAAACTACCTGTCCACTATCTCATATCCTTCTCCTTCCTCTGATCATCCAAGCAAGAGTATAGAGAGACAGAGAGAGCTCCAGCGAGAGGGTGAGCTAGGGCTAGACACCAACAATTGGCATCAAAGCTACTAGGTTCGGGGCCATGGCGCGCGGTGGCGTCCGTGGCGACCGCGGCGGACGTAGAGATGGGGACACGCGGTGAGTCCGCGGTGGTGTGTTGTGATGTGGTGTGCGCGACGAGCATTGCGATCGCGGAGGGCCTACATGGTGGCGCAGAGGCCGCGGAGGCTCAGTGTGACGACCATGGAGGCGTAGTGGCACGTGGCACGGAGACGCGGCGCGGCGTCGCATGGAACTGCGGGTGCTGCAGCGGCAGCGAGCGGCGGCTCGTGCCGGAGGCATACATGGCGACGAGACGACGACGATGAGTTGAGTGTCATGTCGAGAGGCCGCGCGGCGTGGTCGTGGCTTAGGAGGTGGTTGTTGGGAAATAAGCCACGGCGGGCATGTCCAGTGCGTGTGCGTGCGTGCTGGGTGTGTTGGGCGCTGGTCCGGGCCGCGCCGTGTCCATGGCCGTGCGTGGATGTGTGTGTCTGGGCATAGTCTGACTAGTGTATGGGCATAGTTCGACTAGTGTATGGGCAGTGTGCGTGCGTATGTGTGTGTGTAGCACGTGGGTGTGCGTGTGTGTGCGCATCTCGTGTGTGTAGGACTAGGTCTAGGTAGTTAGTGGATCCCGGGGTGAGCGTGGAGATCGTTGCGGGCTCGCCGCGAGCCGTGCGTGTATGTGCGCGCGGTGACCTTGGCCAGAGCAGGCCTTTCAAGCGCCCAGCTGGGTAGAAGGCATGGGGATCATGTCCTAGCGCTGACCCAGGTATAAAACCCTTGAGATGATTGTTGTAATTGTTGTGGGTTGAGTTCGTGCTCAACGAAAATTGTCGTTGTTGCGGCGGGCGTTCGTGCGTCAGAAAACCACCTGTCCATTGTCTCCCATCCTTCTCCTTCCTCTGATCGTTCCAGCGAGAGTACAGAGAAATAGAGAGAGCTCTGACAAGAGGGAGAGCTAGGGCTAGACACCAACAAACACCGAAGACTGCTAGTTCATCATGGAGGTCGTGGCGGAGCCATTAGCCTGAGGTGAAGAAGAGGAGTGTCGCTATACGATTTGGGTGGCAAGGACATGCTCAAACTTCCGTGCAGTGCTCACGGTGGCGCAACGGTGGACGAAGGGGCACAATCATGGTGTGTAGTGGAGTAGGATGTGGTTCTGTTGATGCCAAATTTTTGTATGGCTGCAAACTCAATTAAGATGGCCTTGGAGGGAAAACATTTCAACAGTAAAGTTCTTCGTCTCGTCAAAATGGATGATTGTGATATAAAAGTCTTAATCCGAGATCGCATGCAAACATTACAGGCAGAACTGCGTGCTGCTGCAGTGCATGGCCGGATCATCCGGCCGGAGGCCGAGTGAGCGACCCAGGCAACAACAGGTTTACCACGAAGCTGGATGAGCTGGGTGTTGGCAAACGTTGCATGGAAAACAAAAAAATTTCTACGCTCACGCAAGATCTATCAAGGAGATGGATAGCAACGAGAGGGAAGAGTGTGTCTAGGTACTCTCGTAGACCGTAAGCGGAAGCGTTCCACAACGCGGTTGATGTAGTCAAAACTTTTTTCGCGATCCAACCGATCTAGTACCGAACGTACGACACTTCTGCGTTCAGCACATGTTCAGCTCGGTGATGTCCTCCGCCTTCAAGACAGCGAGGTAGTAGATGAGTTCCGTCATCATGCCGGCGTGGTGATGGTGATGGTGAAGTGATCTCCGCAGGGCTTCGCCTAAGCACTACGAAAATATGACCGGGGTGTAAACGGTGGAGGGGGACGCCGCAAACGGCTAACAATTGATCTGGTGTGTGCTAGGCGCCCCCTCCCACATATATATAGGTGGGATGGGAGGGGAGGCAGCCTGGTGCACCATATAGGTGTCCGGCCAGCCCTAGGGCTCCTGCCGTGGCCGCGCCCCTGCCATGTTTGGACAAGGGGGAAGGCAAGAGGGGGAGAGGGAAGGAAGGGGGAATCCTACTCCACACTTTCCTTTCCCTTCCCCTCTTTCCTTCTCCTCCTAGGCCGGCCTGCTGTGGGGAGCGCACCAGCCCCTTGTGGCTGGTGCGTTCCCTCTCTTGGCTCATAAGGCCCATAACCTTTGCCGGGGGTGCCCGGAACCCCTTCTGGTGACCTGATAAGTACCTGATACCCCCCGAAACACTTCCGGTGTCCAAATACCATCATCCTATATATCAATCTTTACCTCACGGTCATGTAGAGACTCCTCGGCATGTCCGTGATCTCATCCGAAACTCTAAACAACATTCGGTCACCAAATCACATAACTCATATAACATTATATCATCAACGAACGTTAAGCGTGCGGACCGTACGGGTTCGAGAACTATGTAACCGAGACACCTCTCCAGTGAATAATCAATATTGGAACATGGATGCCCATATTGGCTCCTAAATATTCTACGAAGACCTTTATTGGTCGAACCGTTATGATAACATACGTAATTCCCTTTATTCATGGGTATGTTACTTGCCCGAGATTCAATCGTCGGTATCTTCATACCTAGTTTAATCTCGTGACCGGCAAGTCTCTTTACTCGTTTCGTAATACATTACCTCGGGACTAACTCCTTAGTCGTTTGCTTGCAAGCTTATGATGTGTATTACCGAGAGGGCCCAGAGATTCCTCTCCGGTACTCGGATTGACAAATCCTAATCTCGATATATGCCAACTCAACAAACACCTTTGGAGATACATGTAGAGCATTTTTATGATCACCCAGTTACGTTGTGACGTTTGATAGCACACAAGGTATTCCTTTGGTATTCAGGAGTTGCATAATCTCATAGTCGAAGGAATATGTATTTGACATGAGGAAAGCTATAGCAATAAAACTGAACGATCAATACGCTAAGCTAACGGGTGGGTCTAGTCCATCACATCATTCTCCTAATGATGTGATCCCGTTATAAAATGAAAACTGATGACCCACAAGTATAGGGGATCTATCTAGTCCTTTTGATAAGTAAGAGTGTCAAACCCAACAAGGAGCAGAAGGAAATGACAAGCCGTTTTCAGTAAGGTATTCTCCGCAAGCACTGAAATTATCGGTAACAGATAGTTTTGTGATAAGGTAATTTGTAACGGGTAACAAGTAAAAAAGTAAACAAGGTGCAGCAAGGTAGCCCAATCCTTTTTATAGCAAAGGACAAGCCTGGACAAACTCTTATATAAAGCAAAACGCTCCTGAGGACACGCGGGAATTATCGTCAAGCTAGTTTTCATCATGCCCATATGATTCGCGTTTGTTACTTTGATAATTTGATATGTGGGTGGACCGGTGCTTGGGTACTGCCCTTCCTTGGACAATCATCCAACTTATGATTAACCCCTCTCGCAATCATCCGCAACTACGAAAGAAGAATTAAGGTAAACCTAACCATAGCATGAAACATATGGATCCAAATCAGCCCCTTATGAAGCAACGCATAAACTAGGGTTTACGCTTCTGTCACTCTAGCAACCCATCATCTACTTATTACTTCCCAATGCCTCCCCCTAGGCCCAAACAATGGTGAAGTGTCATGTAGTTGACGTTCACATAACACCACTAGAGGAAAGACAACATACATCTCATCAAAATATCGAACGAATACCAAATTCACATGACTACTTATAACAAGACTTCTCCCATGTCCTCAGGAACAAATGTAACTACTCACAAATCATATTCATGCTCATAATCAGAGAGGTATTAATATGCATAAAGGATCCGAACATATGATCTTAGCATCAACTACAAGGAGTAATCAACACTACTAGCAACCCACAGGTACTAATCTGAGGTTTTGAGACAAAGATTAGATACAAGAGATGAACTAGGGTTTCAGAGGAGATGGTGCTGGTGAAGATGTTGATGGAGATTGACCCCCTCTCGATGAGAGGATCGATGTTGATGACGATGGTGATGATTCCCCCCTCTCGGAGGAATGTTTCCCCGGCAGAACAGCTCCACCAGAGCCCTAGATTGGTTCCGCCTCAAGACGGCATCACTTCGTCCCGAAAGCTTCCTTATGATTTTTTTTCCAGGGAAAAAGACACCATATACCAGAAGATGGTCATTGGGGGCTGCCAGGTGGCCCACGAGGCAGGGGGGCACGCCCAGGGGGGTAGGGCACGCCCTCCACCCTCGTGGACAGTGGGTGGCCCCCCTCTGGTGCTTTCTTCGCCCAATATTTTTAATACATTCCAAAACTGACTTTCGTGGAGTTTCAGGACTTTTTGTCACGACCGGTTTTTCAATAAAATTCTTATTGAGAAGATCGATCGCTTGATCCCAGTATAGGAAGAGTTATCCTTACTGGTAGACAAATACTTGAATACAGAAGACCAGTAGCATTAAATATATTACAGGGTTGAGCTGAGGCTGCTCAACAATTTATTACAAACACGCCAATATTGTACATAAGGGCGGTTATGATGCAGGGGTGTGGTGACATGCTACTAGCTCGAGATAAAAGTGGCGGTGGACAACTTGACTCCTAAACTGGCAGCTCATCGAGCGTCGAGGTGAGGCTCGATGAATTTATTTCTGGGGTGGCGGAAGCGAATATAATACAGTGACCAAATCCAGGGTCGCACGAGACTGACTGGGACTCCTCTAGGCGCCGGACTCGCTATCGAATTCTTCATCCATGAGATCGCCTTCATCAACATCTGGCCAAATCAACAAGCCAGGTGAGTACTTTGAAAGTACTCGCAAGACAGTTTAGACAAAAGATACAACGAGTGCATGCATGAATGTGTCATGAGCAAAAATAATGATGCTCATTCAAATAATAAAACTGCACGACAAGGTAAGTAAAACAAACAACTGAAAACCGATCGGGTGTCTGGAGCGACGCCTCGAAGGGTAAACAAATAAATAATCATGCCGCAGTCGGGCGTCTAAGCGACACCACATAAAGGGCTTATATTGAAAAGTAAGAGACAAGAGTGCCACATTCGGACGTCTGAGCGACATCGCAGAAAGGGCTTTTATTGAAAATAAATAGCAAGCGTGCCACAGTCGAACGTCTGAGCGACATCACGGAAAGGGCTTATATCAATAGTAAATAACAAGTGTGCCACAGTCGGACGTCTGAGCGACATCACAGAAAGGGCTTATATCAAAAGTAAATAACAAGTGTGCCACAGTCGGACGTCTAAGCGACATCACAGAAAGGGCTTATATCAAAAGTAAATGACAAGTGTCCCACAGTCGGACGTCTGAGCCACATCACAGAAAGGGCTTATATCAAAAGTAAATAACAAGTGTGCCACAGTCGGATGTTTGAGCGACATCCCAGAAAGGGCTTATATCAAAAGTAAATAACAAGTGTGCCACAGTCGGACGTCTGAGCGACATCATAGAAAGGGCTTGTATCACAAGTAAATAACAGGTTAGTCCATCCATAAGAATAAACTGTTAACCGGACTTAACACCCATGTGGTTCACCGGAGTTTGTCACTGAGACTGACATTTGACGAGATAAGATGATCACAGTACTTGGACATGTACAAGATGATTCAAAGGATTTTTTTGACTCTGCAGAGTTTGTACTAATTTGCCCACAGCCAACGGATTTCCGTAGTCACAAAGGACTAGTTCCGTTTATGGTATTTCAGTAGAAACACATCTGACCAGTACACACCCATTCCACCTCACGATGCCAGGAATCACCCTTGACAACGTCCAAGAAAAACTTTGAGACGGGGAGGTCACAACCTCGAATAGCATGGGATCAAATTTCTATACGCGCGCTCTAAGGGGTGCCCCCCTCTCAGTACCAACCGGAAACACCCATGCCCCCTGACCGGATGACGGGCTTTAATCCAGGGCCATGGAACCCTCATCCCGGCCTCTCTATTTGGTGTGTACCAGGAAAACGGTTTGCAACTTACTAAGCCATATCCCTTGTGGAAAACATGTGGTAGTACAGGAAAGGAAATGAATGGGAATGTGACTTGATTCACGTTGACACTGAAGTCAAATAGACTGGCATAAGGCTGGCATTCCACAACACTGCCATCTTACCCATTTTCATGCCATCACATGGCCATGCAAACTTATATCCAACACATATGGATTTCCGAAACTCACTTGCTTCACCTTTTGCATGAAATACAACATTTAATGAAATGCTCATAACCATGCCATGTAACTACTAAAATGCAAACAATGCAACAACCACTCATCATATCAAAAGTTCAAACATGCTTGCCTGGTTCTGAGTAGTCGGAGTCTAACTTCGCGAAGTTCGCGGCTCCATCACCTCCTCCGGTATCTACGGTATAAGAAAAATATGTACTTAACGTAAATACCGCGAGTGTACAGAAAAGTGTTCCAAATATTTTTCAAATAAATATGACAAAAAACTAGACAGAAAAACAAAGATGACAGAAAAAGAATCAATCAAAAATCATTTTCTATTTAAAAGTTATAAAGGTTTTAGAACCAGGGACTTATCTATGATGGAACAGAAAGTTTCCAGGGGGCCAACTGATAAAAACAGAAAACGATTCGGAAAAAGAGAAAACACTGACAAGGGGTCCCACCCGTCAGGTTTAAATTTTCCAGGGGGAAAAACAGGGCTCGATGGCGCCCGAGAGCTGCGGTGGTCGCCGGCGGAGATCCACGGCGAGGCAAGGGGATTGGGTGGTACCTACGTGTTCAGCGTGTCCTTCCGCGTCGGGGGGTGGTGGTGGCGGTCGCCGACGAGCACTACGTCGACGGCGGCCCTTGTTTCGGCGGAAGGCGACTCGGGTGGAGTTGGATCTCGTCGGGGAGGGCTGCGAAGGTCAAATCGAAGCTTGGGTTAGCTCACTGGGTGCTCGAGGTAGCTACTGACGAGGTTCGGGTGTCGGGGATGGCCTCACCGGAGTGAATCGAGCTTGTGGCCGAGGCGGATCGGGGCGGCTGGAGTTGGGGGAGGAAACCTCCTCGAGGTCCTCCTAGTGGCTTGGCGGAGGGTTGGTGAGGTGCAGTGGTGGTGCGTGCTCGAGAGCGAGCTCGGGGCTCCTTTTTATAGGCGATCCGAGGCGGTGGCCGTGAACGGAGTTCTCCGGCAATGGTTACGGCGGCGCAGAGCTTGGTCGGGGAGGTTTAGGGAGTTGGGCGTCAACGTGGAGTTCCACTGGCTCCGTTTTAACGCTAAACGAGCTTGGATTAGGAGTCCTGGGGGGATTCGACGGAACGGGGCGGTGCGGGCCCATCGGCGGCAGAGGGCGTGCCCTGTGCTTGCCGGGCCATGACGACGGTGCTACGGGGGTGCGCTGGCATGCGTGAGCCACGCAGAGGGCTAGGGAGCAAAGGGCGGCGTAGAACGGTGTAACGGGCCGGTGCTGGCTCCGTTTGGCCGCCACGGGTGGCCCTGCCACCGCAGAGGCTGCCGGCGTTGGAGATGCTCGCCGCCACCGACGCGTGCGTCCATCCAAGTGGCCGTGCGGTGCTCTGGCCAGGGGGAAGAGGCTGCGCGCAAAGCGCCAAGGTGCACGGGTGATCAGTGACCATTCCCTGACGAAAAACGACACAACAAAACCTGAATTTACTGAACTTACTGAAAATGCACATGAACAGTGCCGACCAAGTGTTCTACGAAATGATTTTGGCATGTGGGGATTTTATCTGGAGCTGATCCTTGGTGTGGTGGTCTCTCATTGCATCTGAGGGCTGCCTGAATTTTGGTAGAATTTTTGGGGAAGAGGAGATATGAATTTCACCAAATTTGACAAATCTGGTCCAAACTTGCAGAGGATGAAATTTGAAAATTTTGAAAAGAGGAAGAGTGGATCTTTATGGTTCTAGGTTGTGGGTGCCAAGGACTATCCAGAGGAGTTGGTTTGAGAGCAAAACTCAAAGGGAATTAGGTGCTTTCCTTGCAAATCACCTAGGCTTAAAATAAATGACAGAATTGTTTTGGGGAGGAAAATAAATGTAATAAAATCCAAAAATGGATTTAACTTGTTGGGACAGAATGTTTGGTTTGCCCCAAAGTGGAGGGAGGGGTTTTGGGAGGATTTACCATAAGAGGCATGGTAAAACCAAGGATGGTTCAACACAAAAGAGTAGCTCAAAAACTTTTGGGTTCTTTTTAAAAGAAAGTAAATTTCCAAGAAATGTTTTTGAGAGAGAGATATTTTAGAAAGGATTTAATAAGGCTTTTTTTTTTCAAACCAAGCAAGGCTTTTAGCTGAAAACAAAAACAAAAATTTTGGAGTGTCACACTTTTGGAGTTGTGCAGAATAGGTCTCTCATATTTTCCCCTTTTCCAGCCTAGAATTCCAGCTGTCGGCATTCTCCCTCTTCATGTAAACCTTGTAAAATAAGAGAGAAAAGGCATAAGTATTGTGACATAATGTGTAATAACAGCCCATAATGCAATAAATATTGATATAAAAGCATGATGCAAAATGGACGTATCAACTCCACCAAGCTTAGACCTCGCTTGTCCTCAAGCGAAAGCCGATATCGAAAAATATGTCCACTTGTTTAGAGATAGAGGTGTCGATAAAATAAAATACGGACATGAGGGCATCATGATCATTCTTAGAACAACAACATATATATTCTCATATAATTTCTTATGCTAAAGTAACAATCTATTCACAATGTAAAGTATGAATCGGAAACTTCATTGAAAACTAGCAAACTGGAATCTCAATCATTGAAGCAATTGCAATTTATCATAACATCGGAAAGAGTCAATATAAGAGTTTTTCAGCAAGTCCACATACTCAACTATCGTTTAGTCTTTCACAATTTCTAACACTCACGCAATACTTATGGGTATGAAGTTTTAATCGGACACAGAGAAAGATAGGGGCTTATAGTTTCGCCTCCCAACCTTTTACCTCAAGGGTAATGTCAACAATAATGCTTTATGAAAACCCACATCCAATTGGATATATATATCAGGATCTTTCCAGCACATAGTGCTTGCCAAAGGATAAAGTGTAAAAAGGAAAGGTGAAGATCACCATGACTCTTGTATAAGGTAGAAGACAAAAATAAAAGATAGGCCCTTCGCAGAGGAAAGCAGAGGTTGTCATGTGCTTTTATGGTTGGATGCACAAAATCTTAATGCAAAAGAACGTCACTTTATATTTCCACTTGTGATACGAACCTTTATTATGCAGTCGGTCGCTTTTACTTCTTCCTTATCTCAAGCTCGTATAAAGCTTATTTTCTCCACACTAATAGATCATACATATTTAGAGAGCAATTTTTATTGGTTGCAACAATGACAACTTACTTGAAGGATCTTACTCAATCCATAGGCAGATATGGTGGATTCTCATGGCAAAACTGGGTTTAGGGATGTTTGGAAGCACAAGTAGTATCTCTACTTGGTGCAAAGAGTTTGGCTAGCACGAGGGGGATAGGCAAGCTCAACATGTTGGATGATCCATGACAATATAATTTATTTCGGATATAAGAAAACATAACCCATTACGTTGTCTTCTTTTTCCAACATCAACTTTTTAGCATGTCATATTTTAATGAGTGCTCGCAATCATAAAAGATGCCCAAGATAGTATATTTATATGTGAAAACCTCTGTTTCTTTATTACTTCCTATTAATTTCAACGATGACCAAAACTATGTTTGTAAACTCTCAACAACTTTTATTCATCATACTCTTTATATGTGAAGTCATTACTCTCCATACGATCAATATGATCTTTTTATTTCTTTTTATTCTTTCTTTTTCTTTTATTCCCTCAAGGCCATAGCAAGATAACAAAGCCCTCAACTCAAAACTAATCTTTATTATATATAGCTCACGGACTCGGTTTCATAGATAGGGATCAACACAAAACTCAAAGCTAGATCATACTAAACTTTTATTCTACTAGATCAAGATATAACCAAAAGGATCAAACTAAGAAAAACGGTAAACATAGAAGTGTGATGGTGATACGATACCGGGGCACCTCCCCCAAGCTTGGCAGTTGCCAAGGGGAGTGCCCATACCCATGTGTTTATTTCTCTTTCTTCGAAGGTGGTGATGGATTCTACCTCTTGAGCATGCGTTGGTTTTTCCCTTGAAGAGGAAAGGGTGATGCAGCAAAGTAGCGTAAGTATTCCCCTCAGTTTTTGAGAACCAAGGTATCAATCCAGTAGGAGGCTCCACGCGAGTCCCTCGTACCTACACAAACAAACAAGAACCTCGCAACCAACGCGATAAAGGGGTTGTCAATCCCTTCACGGCCACTTGCGAAAGTGAGATCTGATAGAGATAATATGATAAGATAAATATTTTTGGTATTTTTATGATATAGATTGAAAAGTAAAGTATGCAAAATAAAGTAGATCAGAAACTTATATGATGGAAAATAGACCCGGGGCCATAGGTTTCGCTAGTGGCCTCTCTCAAGATAGCATAAGTATTACAGTGGGTGAACAAATTACTGTCGACCAATTGATAGAAAAGTGCATAGTTATGAGAATATCTATGCATGATCATGTATATAGGCATCACGTCAGCAATAAGTAGACCGACTCCTGCCTGCATCTACTACTATTACTCCACAAATTGACCGCTATCCATCATGCATCTAGAGTATTAAGTTCATAAGAACAGAGTAACACATTAAGCAAGATGACATGATGTAGAGGGATAAACTCAAACATTATGATATAAACCCCATCTTTTTATCCTTGATGGCAACAATACAATACGTGCCTTGTTGCCCCTCCTGTCACTGGGAAAGGACACCGCAAGATTGAACCCAAAGCTAAGCACTTCTCCCATTGCAAGAAAGATCAATCTAGTAGGCCAAACCAAACTAATAATTTGAAGAGACTTGCAAAGATAACAAATCATACATAAAAGAATTCAGAGGAGATTCAAATATTTCTCATAGATAAACTTGATCATAAACCCACAATCATCGGATCTCGACAAACACACCACAAAAAGAGTTACTCGAATAGATCTCCAAGAAGATCGAGGAGAACTTTGTATTGAGATTCAAAGAGAGAGAAGAATCCATCTAGCTAATAACTATGGACCCGAAGGTTTGTGGTAAACTAGTCACAACTCATCGGAGAGTCCTTGGCGATGATGTAGAAGCCCTCCATGATCGATTCCCCCTCCGGCGGAGCACCGAAAAAGGCCCCAAGATGGGATCTGACGGGTACAGAAGGTTGCGGTAGTGGAAAAAGTGTTTCGTGGTGCTCCTGGATGTCTTCGGGGTACGTAGATATATATAGGCGAAGGAAGTCAGTCGGGGAGCCACGAGGAGCCCACGAGACAGGCCCCCCAGGGCGCGCCGGCCACCCTCGTGGCTTCCTCGGCTGCTTCTTGACGTCCACTCCAAGTCTCTTGGATTGCGTTTGTTCCAAAAAGATCGCTCCTGAAGGTTTCATTCCGTTTGGACTCCGTTTGATATTCCTTTTCTTCGAAATACTGAAATAGGCAAAAAACAGCAATTTGGGCTGGGCCTCCGATTAGTAGGTTACTCCCAAAAATGATATAAAAGTGTAAAGTAAATCCCATAAACATCCAAAACGGGTAATATAATAGCATGGAACAATCAAAAAGTATAGATACATTGGAGGTGTATCAAGCATCCCCAAGCTTAATTCCTGCTTGTCCTCGAGTAGGTAAATGATAAAAGCATAATTTCTGATGTGGAATGCTACCTAGCATAAGTCTCAATATAATTTTCTTTATTGTGGCATGAATGTTCAGATCCAAATGATTCAAAATAAAAGTTCATATTGACATAAGAATAGTAATTCTTCAAGCATACTAACAAGTAATCATGTCTTCTCAAAATAACATGGCCAAAGAAAGTTGTCCCTACAAAATCATATAGTCTGGCTATGCTCTATCTTCATCACACAAAATATTTAGATCATGCACAACCCCGTTGACAAGCCAAGCAATTGTTTCATACTTTGCTGTTCTCAAACTTTTTCAATTTTCACGCAATACATGAGCGTGAGCCATGGACATAGCACTATATGTGGAATAGAATGGTTGTTATGGAGAATACAAAAAGGAGAAGAATCTCTCACATCAACTAGGCGTATCAACGGGCTATGGAGATTCCCATCAATAGATATCAATGTGAGTGAGTAGGGATTGCCATGCAACGGATGCACTAGAGCTATAAGTGTATGAAAGCTCAAAAAAAGAAACTAAGTGGGTGTGCATCCAACTTGCTTGCTCACGAAGACCTAGCGCATTTTGAGGAAGCCCATCATTGGAATATACAAGCCAAGTTCTATAATGAAAAATTCCCACTAGTATATGAAAGTGACATCATAAGAGACTATCTATCATGAAGATCATGGTGCTACTTTGAAGCACAAGTGTGGTAAAAGGATAGTAACATTGTCCCTTCTCTATTTTTCTCTCATTTTTATTTTATTTTATTTTATTTTATTTTGGTGGTCTTCTTTGGCCTTTTTTTTATTTGGGCTTCTTTGGCCTCTTTTATTTTTCATAAAGTCCGAAGTCTCATCCCGACTTGTGGGGGAATCATAGTCTCCATCATCCTTTCCTCACTTGGGATAATGCTCTAATAATGAAGATCTTCACACTTTTATTTACTTACAACTCAAGAATTACAACTCAATACTTAGAACAAAATATGACTCTATGTGGATGCCTCCGGTGGTGTACCGGGATATGCAATGAATCAAGAGTGACATGTATGAAAGAATTATAAAGGTGGCCTTGCCACAAACACGATGTCAACTACATGATCATGCAAAAGCAATATGACAATGATGGAGCATGTCATAATAAATGGAACGGTGGAAAGTTGCATGGCAATATATCTCGGAATGGCTATGGAAATGCCATAATAGGTAGGTATGGTGGCTGTTTCTAGGAAGGTATATGGTGGGTGTATGGTACCGAAGAAAGTTGCGCGGCACTAGAGAGGCTAGCAATGGTGGAAGGGTGAGAGTGCGTATAATCCATGGACTCAACATTAGTGATAAAGAACTCATATACTTATTGCAAAAATCTACAAGTTATTGAAACTAAGTACTACACGCATGCTCCTAGGGGGATAGATTGGTAGGAAAAGACCATCGCTCATCCCTGACCGCCAATCATAAGGAAGACAAACAAAAAATAAATCATGCTCCAACTTCATCACATAACAGTTCACCATACGTGCATGCTATGGGAATCACGAACTTTTAACACAAGTATTACTCAAATTCACAACTACCCAACTAGCATGACTCTAATATTACCAACCTCATATCTCAAAACAGTTATCAAGCATCAAGTTGATCATAGTATTCAATTCACTTTCTATGATAGTTTTCATTATACCCAACTTGGATGCTCATCATATTAGGACCAATTTTATAACCATAGCAAATACCATGCTGTTCTAAAACACTCTCAAAATATTATAAGTTAATCATGAGAGATCAATAATTTCTACAAAATAAAACCACCGCCGTGCTCTAAAAGATTTAAGTGAAGCACATAGAGCAAAACTATCTAGCTCAAAAGATATAAGTGAAGCACATAGAGTATTCTAATAAATTCTGAATCATGTGTGTCTCTCCCAAAAGGTGTGTACAGCAAGGATGATTGTGGTAAACTAAAAATCAAAGACTCATATCATACAAGACGCTCCAAGCAAAACACATATCATGTTGTGAATAAAAATATAGCCCCAAGTAAAGTTACTGGTAGACGAAGACGAAAGAGGGGATGCCTTCGGGGGCATCCCAAAGCTTAGGCTTTTGGTTGTCCTTGAATATCTTGGGGTACCATAGGCATCCCCAAGCTTAGGCTCTTGCCACTCCTTATTCCATAATCCATCTAATCTTTACCCAAAACTTGAAAACTTCACAACACAAAACTCAACAGGAAATCTCATAAGCTCCTTTAGTGCAAGAAAGAAAAACCACCACTTAAGCTACTGTAATGAACTCATTCTTTATTTATATTGGTGTTAAACCTACTGTATTCCAACTTCTCTATGGTTCATACCCCCTGATACTAGCCATAGATTCATCAAAATAAGCAAACAACACTAGAAAAACAGAATCTGTCAAAAACAGAACAGTCTGTAGCAATCTGTAACTTTCAAATACTTCTGGAACTCTAAAAATCCTACCAAAACAGGACGTCCTAGGAAATTTGTCTATTGATCTACTGCAAAAAGAGTTAACTCAAAATCACGTTTATGTGATATATTAGAATTTTTCTCGTGAGCAAAAAAGTTTCTGTTTTTCAGCAAGATCAAGTTAACTTTCACCCAAGATGATCCTATAGGTTCTACTTGGCACAAACACTTATTAAAACATAAAACCACATATAAACAGAGGCTAGATGAATTATTTATTACTAAACAGGAACAAAAATCAATGAACAAAAATAAAATTGGGTTGCCTCCCAACAAGCGCTATCGTTTAACACCCCTAGCTAGGCATAAAAGCGAGAATAGAACTAAGTATTGTCATCTTTGGCATTCAATTCATAAGTGGCTCTCATAGTATGTTAATAAGGTAATTTGATTTTATTTCTAGTAAAGTGTCCCATGCCTTTCCTTAATGGAAATTGGAATCTAATATTTCCTTCCTTCATATCAATAATTGCACCAATCATTCTAAGAAAAGGTCTACCAAGAATAATAGTACATGAAAGATTGCAATCTATATCAAGAACGGTAAAATCTACGGGCACATAATTCCTATTTGCAACAATAAGAACATAATTAATCCTTCCCATAGGTTTCTTAATATTAGAATCCGCAAGGTGCAAGTTTAAAGAGCAATCATCAAATTCACGAAAACCTAGCACATCACATAAAGTTTTTGGAATCGTGGAAACACTAGCACCCAAATCACACAAAGCATAGCATTCATGATCTTTAATTTTAATTTTAATAGCAGGTTCCCACTCATCATAAAGTTTTCTAGGGATAGAAACTTCTAGTTCAAGTTTCTCTTCATAAGATTGCATCAAAGCATCCATGATATGTTTAGTAAAAGCTTTATTTTGGCTATAAGCATGAGGAGAATTCAACACGGATTGCAACAAGGAAATACAATCTATTAAATAACAATTATCATAATTAAATTCCTTGAAATCCAAAATAGTGGGTCCATTGCTATGTAAAGTTTTGACATCTTCAATCCCACTTTTACCAATTTTAGCATCAAGATCTAAAAACTCCGAATTATTGGAACGCCTTTTAACTAAAGTTGACTCATCTCCAGTACCATCATTATCAAGATTCATATTGTAAAACAAAGATTTAATAGGAGACACATCAATCACTTTTATATCTTCATCATTATTTTCATGATAACTAGAAGAACACGCTCTTACAAAGCCATCTTTCTTAGCACGCATCCTAGCGGTTCTTTCTTTGCACTCATCAATGAAAATTCTCATGGCTTTGAGAGACTCATTGATATCATGCTTAGGAGGGATAGATCTAGGTTTCAAAGAATCAACATCAAGAGAAATTCTATCCACTTTCCTAGCCAATTCATCAACTTTAAGCAATTTTTCTTCAAGCAAAGCATTGAAATTCTTTTGAGAATTCATAAATTCTTTAACACTAATCTCAAAATCAGAGGGAAACTTATTAAAATTTCCATAAGAATTGTTGTAGGAATTACCATAACTTTTAGAGGAATTACTAGGAAATGGCCTAGGATTAAAGTTTCCTCTATACGCGTCTTTGCCAAAATTATTCCTACCAACAAAATTCACATCCATAGATTCATTATTATTCTCAATCAAGGTAGACAAAGTCATATCATTTGGATCAATAGGAGCACTCTTGATAGCAAACAATTTCATAAGTTCATCCATCTTTCCACTCAAAACATTAATTTCTTCTATCGCATGAACTTTTTTACTAGTAGATCTTTCGGTGTGCCATTGAAAATAATTAACCATAATATTATCTAGAAGTTTAGTAGCTTCTCCTAAAGTGATTTCCATAAAAGTGCCTCCCGCAGCCAAATCTAAAAGATTTCTAGAAGCAAAATTCAATCCGGCATAAAAAATTTGTATGATCATCCATAAATTCAAACCATGTGTAGGGCAATTACGTGTCATTAATTTCATCCTCTCCCAAGATTGTGCAACATGCTCATGATCAAGTTGCTTAAAATTCATAATATCATTTCTAAGAGAGATGATCTTAGCGGGAGGAAAATACTTAGAGATAAAAGCATCTTTGCACTTATTCCATGAATCAATACTATTTTTAGGCAAAGAAGAAAACCAAGTTTTAGCATGATCTCTAAGTGAAAACAGAAATAACTTCAATTTAACAATATCATTATCCATGTCTTTTTTCTTTTGCATGTCGCATAAATCAACAAAGTTGTTTAGATGAGTAGCGGCATCTTCACTAGGAAGGCCGGAGAATTGATCTTTCATAACAAGATTCAACAAAGCAGCATTGATTTCACAAGATTCAACATCATTAAGAGGAGAAATGAAAGTTCTAAGGAAACCATTATTATTGTTATTGGAAAAGTCACACGATTTAGTATTATCTTGAGCCATCGTGACAAGCAATCCAACACATAAGCACACAAGAGGCAAGCGAAAATATGCGAACAGGAAAGAGAGGGCAAATAAACGGCAAGGGTGAAGTGGGGAGAGGAAAAACGAGAGGCAAATGGCAAATAATGTGATGCGAGGGAGATGAGTTTTTGATGGGTACTTGGTATGTCTTGACTTTAGCGCAGACCTCCCGGGCAACGGCGTCAGAAATCATTCTTGCTACCTCTTGAGCATGCGTTGGTTTTTCCCTTGAAGAGGAAAGGGTGATGCAGCAAAGTAGCGTAAGTATTTCCCTCAGTTTTTGAGAACCAAGGTATCAATCCAGTAGGAGGCTCCACGCAAGTCCCTCATACCTACACAAACAAACAAGAACCTCGCAACCAACGCGATAAAGGGGTTGTCAATCCCTTCACGGCCACTTGTGAAAGTGAGATCTGATAGAGATAATATGATAAGATAAATGTTTTTGGTGTTCTTATGATATAGATTGAAAAGTAAAGTATGCAAAATAAAGTAGATAGGAAACTTATATGATGGAAAATAGACCCGGGAGCCATAGGTTTCACTAGTGGCTTCTCTTAAGATAGCATAAGTATTACAGTGGGTGAACAAATTACTGTCGAGCAATTGATAGAAAAGTGCATAATTATGAGAATATCTATGCATGATCATGTATATAGGCATCACGTCCGCAACAAGTAGACCGACTCCTGCCTGCATCTACTACTATTACTCCACACATCGACCGCTATTCAGCATGCATCTAGAGTATTAGGTTCATAAGAACAGAGTAACACATTAAGCAAGATGACATGATTAGAGGGATAAACTCAAGCAATATGATATAAACCCCATCTTTTTATCCTTGATGGCAACAATACAACACAATACATGCCTTGCTACCCCTGCTGTCACTGGGAAAGGACACCGCAAGATTGAACCCAAAGCTAAGCACTTCTCCCATTGCAAGAAAGATCAATCTAGTAGGCCAAACCAAACTGATAATTCGAAGAGACTTGCAAACATAACCAATCATACATAAAAGAA
Organism: Triticum dicoccoides; assembly: GCF_002162155.2. Taxonomy (NCBI): domain Eukaryota; kingdom Viridiplantae; phylum Streptophyta; class Magnoliopsida; order Poales; family Poaceae; genus Triticum; species Triticum dicoccoides. Next base: position 654,733,274 of record NC_041391.1, on the reverse strand, counting down.
TTTAGAGGAGATTCAAATATTTCTCATAGATAAACTTTATCATAAACCCACAATTCATCGGATCTCGACAAACACACCACAAAGAGAGTTACATTAAATAGATCTCCAAGAAGATCGAGGAGAACTTTGTATTGAGATTCAAAGAGAGAGAAGAAGCCATCTAGCTAATAACTATGGACCCAAAGGTCTGTGGTAAACTACTCACAACTGATCGGAGAGGCCTTGGTGATGATGTAGAAGCCCTCCGTGACCGATTCCCCCAAGATGGGATCTCATGGGTACAGAAGGTTGCGGCGGTGGAAAAAGTGTTTGGTGGTGCTCCTGGATGTTTTCAGGGTACGTAGATATATATAGGCGAAGGAAGTCCGTCAGGGGAGCCATGAGGGGCCCACGAGGCAGGGGCGCCCCCCCAAGGCGTGCCGGCCACCCTCGTGGCCTCCTCGGCTGCTTCTAGACGTCCACTCCCAGTCTCCTGGATTGCGTTTGTTCCAAAAATATTGCTCCGAAAGGTTTCATTCCGTTTGGACTCCGTTTGATATTCCTTTTATTCGAAATACCGAAATAGGCAAAAAAAATAGCAATTTGGGTTGGGCCGCCGGTTAGTATGTTAGTCCCAAAAATGATATAAAAGTGTATAGTAAAGCCCATAAACATCCAAAACGGGTAATATAATAGCATGGAACTATCAAAAATTATACATACGTTGGAGACGTATCAATGGAGTTGTTGATGATGTAGGCTTGTCATCCATCTTCCAAGGCATAGGCTCACCATCATAGAAGGATGATAGAGTCTCCGGGATCCTCAAATCTGCAGCCAAACTCATCCTCTTGAATCTATATTCATACTCACAGTTTTGGTTTTGTAGGTCATAGATCTGGGCTTGGAGGTGCTTGACTTTCTCGTGAAGCTTGAAGATGGTCTCCCCAATGTTCTTGGCATCCAACTTGTGGTTGTTGGTGAACTCCGCGATCATCATGTGGTTGGAGTTGAGTCCGCGTTCCACCATCCCTTAGCACTTGAAAACTTGTTGCTCCATTGCCTTGAGTCTTGTCTGCACGCTTCCGGTCCTCCTTGGTCCCTCAACATCGTGGATGTGCAGCACCCCCTCGCGCATCTCAATGGTTTGAGGGTGTTGCAGCACCTCCGCGAGGTAGGGGTTGATGACCTTCTCAAAAAACTTGTCCTTGGGGGCGCTTGAAGACGTCATGGTGATTTAGATCTGTCAGAAAAACAGCTCGAAACAAAAGCAGAGGATTTTGTTGTGGTACGATGGTCAAAACCTTAGGGAGATTATATAATGATTTTTTACCGACTAAAAGAAGTATCGTGCAAGAAAACGAAGTCCAGAGGACACACGAGGTGACCACGAGGCAGAGGGTGCGCCCAGGGGGTAGGGCGTGCCCTCCACCCTCGTGGATGCCTCGTGTCCCTTTCGGACTACTTCTTATTTTCCTATTTTTTAAATATTCCAAAACGGAGGAAAATTGCTATTAGAACTGTTTTGGAGTCGGTTTACTTACCGTACGACATACCTATTCCTTTTCGAGTCTGAAACATTCTGGAAAGTGTCCCTTATGTACTCTTCCGGGGTTATGGTGTCAATAACATTGCTTTCAACATTTATAGGATTACCTGAGATATAATGTTTGATTCTTTGATCGTTCACCACCTTCAGCGTTGTTGATTTTTATGGCACCGGAACAATAGACCTCCTCGATAACGTAAGGACCTTCCCATTTAGAGAGACGTTTTCCTGCAAAAAATCTTAAACGAGAGTTGTATAGCAAAACATAATCACCTACATTAAACTCACACTTTTGTATCCTTTTGGCATGCCATCTTTTAACTTTTTCTTTAAATAGTTTGGCGTTCTCATAGGCCTGGGTTCTCCATTCATCAAGTGAGCTAATGTCAAATAGTCTCTTCTCACCGGCAAGTTTGAAATCATAATTGAGCTCTTTAATGGACCAATATGCCTTATGTTCTAGTTCGAGAGGTAAGTGACATGCTTTTCCATAAACCATTTTATATGGAGATATACCCATAGGATTTTTATATGCAGTTCTATAGGCTCATAATGCATCATCAAGTTTCTTGGACCAATTCTTTCTAGATCTATTAACGGTCTTTTGCAAAATTAATTTAATCTCTCTATTACTCAATTCTACTTGACCACTAGACTGTGGATGATATGGAGATGCAATTCTATGATTAACATCATACTTAGCAAGCATTTTACGAAAAGCACCATGAATAAAATGTGAACCACCATCAGTCATTAAGTATCCAGGGACTCCAAACCTCGAAAAAATAACTTCTTTAAGCATCTTAATAGAAGTGTTATGATCAGCACTACTAGTTGGAATAGCTTCTACCCACTTAGTAACGTAATCAACAGCAACTAAAATATGTGTATACCCATTAGAGGAAGGAAAACGACCCATATAATCAAAGCCCCAAACATCAAAATGGTTCAATAACAAGTGAATAGTTCATAGGAATTTCTTGACGTCTACTAATATTACCAATTCTTTGACATTCATCACAAGACAAGACAAACTTACGGGAATCTTTGAAGAGAGTAGGCCAATAAAACCGGATTGCAATACCTTATGTGCAGTTCTATCTCCAGCGTGGTGCCCTCCATATGCCTCGGAGTGACACTTGCGTCGGATCTGTTCCTGTTCATGCTCAGGTACACAACGTCTAATAACACCATCTACTCCTTTATAAAGGTGGGGGTCATCCCAGAAGTAATGTCTTAAATCATAGAAAAACTTTTTCTTTTGCTAGTATGTGAAACTAGGTGGTATAAATTTAGCAACAGTGTAATTAGCATAATTAGCATACCATGGAGCAGTACGAGAAGCATTTATGATAGCTAATTGTTCATTAGGAAAGCTATCATCTATAGGTAGTGGGTCATCAAGAACATTTTCTAACCTAGACAAGTTGTTTGCAACGGGGTTCTCAGCTCCCTTTCTATCAATAATATGCGAATCAAATTCTTGTAGCAAGAGAACCCATCTAATAAGTCTAGGTTTAGCATCCTTCTTTTCCATAAGATATTTAATAGCAACATGATCAGTGTGAACTGTTACTTTGGAATCAACGATATAAGGTCTGACCTTATCACAAGCAAATACAACTTCTAAAAATTCTTTTTCAGTAGTAGCATAATTTCTCTGGGCATTGTCTAGAGTTTTACTAGCATATTGGATAACATTTAATTTCTTATCAACTATTTTCCCTAGAACAACACCTACAACATAATCACTAGCATCACACATAATTTCAAAGGGTAAATTCCAATCAGGTGGCTGGACAATAGGTGCAGAAATCAAGGCTTTCTTAAGCATTTCAAATGCTTCTACACAATCATCATCAAAAACAAAAGGAACATCTTTTTGTAAGAGATTAGTCAGAGGCCTAGAAATTTTAGAGAAGTCTTTAATGAACCTCCTATAAAAACCGGCATGACCAAGGAAACTTCTTATACCTTTGATGTCCTTAGGACACGACATCTTTTCAATAGCATCAACTTTAGCTTTATCAACTTCAATACCTCTTTCAGAAATTTTATGCCCCAAAACAATACCTTCATTAACCATAAAGTGGCACTTCTCCCAATTAAAGACAAGATTAATTTCTTCACATCTCTGCAAGACTCGATCAAGGTTGCTTAAGCAATCATCAAAAGAAGTTCCATACACGGAGAAATCATCCATGAAAACCTCAACAATCTTTTCACAAAAGTCAGAGAATATAGCAGTTATACATCTTTGAAAGGTAGTAGGTGCATTACATAAACCAAAAGGCATATGTATATAAGCAAAGGTACCAAAAGGGAAAGTAAAAGTGGTCTTATCCTTATCCTCTTTTGACACAGGTATTTGAGAGAAACTAGAATAACCATCTAGAAAGCAAAAATGTGTATGTTTGGATAATCTTTCTAGAATTTGATCAATAAAAGGTAAAGGGTAATGATCTTTTCTAGTAGATTTATTTAATTTGCAGAAATCAATTACCATTCTATAACCTGTAACAATTCTTTGTGGGATCAATTCATCTTTATCATTAGGAACAACAGTAATACCTCCCTTCTTAGGGACACAATGGACAGGACTTACCCACTGACTATCAGCAACAGGATAAATTATACCTGCCTCCAGAAGCTTTAGTATTTCATTTCTTACCACTTCTTTCATCTTAGGATTTAACCGCCATTGATGATTAACAACTGGTTTAGCATCTTCCTCCAGCTTTATTTTGTGCTAGCATAGAGTGGGACTAATGCCCTTAAGATCATCAAGAGTATATCCAATAGCAGCACGATGCTTCTTCAGAGTTTTCAATAATGTCTCTTCTTCATGCTCTGAAAGGTTAGCACTAATAATAACAAGATATATCTTCTTTTCATCAAGATAAACATATTTAAGAGTATCGAGTAAAGGTTTAAGCTCAAACACAGGATCACCTTTGGGTGGAGGAGCATCCCCTAGGATTTCAACGGGCAAGTTGTGTTTCAAAATAGGTTCCTATTTAAAGAATACTTCATCTATTTCCCTTCTTTCATTCATAAACATATCATTTTCATGGTCTAGCAAATATTGTTCTAAAGGATCATTAGGAGGCACGACAATAGAAGCAAGACCGATTATTTCATCTTTACTAGGAAATTCTTTATCATGGAGTTGTCTACGGAATTTAGCAAAATTAAAATCATGAGACATATCCCCTAAACCAATAGTAACAATATCCTTTTCGCAGTCTATCTTACCATTAACAGTATTCAAGAAGGGTCTACCAAATATAATGGGACAAAAGTAATCTTGTGGGGAACCAAGAACAAGAAAATCAGTAGGATATTTCATTTTCCCACACAAGACTTCAACATCTCTAACAATCCCATTTATTGAAATAGTATCTCTATTGGCAAGCTTAATAGTAACATCAATACCTTCTATTCAGCGGGTGCGATATCATGCATAATTTCTTCGTATAAGGAATGAGGTATTGCACGCGCACTAGCACCCATATCACATAAGCCATGATAACAATGATCTCCTATTTTAATAGAAACAACAGGCATGCCAACAATAGGTCTATGTTTATTTTTAGTATCGGGTCTAGCAATTCTAGCAGCTTCATCACAGAAGTAAATAACATGCCCATCAATATTATTGACCAAGAGATCCTTAACCATAGAAATAATAGGTTCAACTTTAATTTGCTTAGGGGGTGTAGGTGTTTTAGCATTACTCTTACGAACCACAGTTGAAGCTTTAGCATGATCCTTTATTCTAACACGGAAAGGTGGTTTCTCAATATAAGCAGTAGGAACAATAGGATCAACATTATAAGTATTAGTCTTTTCTTCAACTTTAATAGGTTCTACTACTTTTACTTCAATGGGAGGATGATATTTAAACCACTTCACCTTAGGGAGATCAACATGAGTAGAAAACTATTCACAGAAAGAAGCTACTATCTCAGAGTCAAGTCTATATTTAGTGCTAAATTCACGAAAAGCATCTGTATCCATAAAAGATTTAACACAATCAAACTTAGGTGTTATACCTGACTCCTTACCTTCGCCGAGATCCCAATCTTCATAGTTGAGTTTAATTATTTCCAATAAATCCCATATGAATTCAATAGTCTATATCATAAAAGAACCAGTACAAGAAGTATCGAGTATGGAGCGATTGTTGAGAGAAAGCCGAGCATAAATTGTTTGAATAATAATTTCTCTTGAGAGCTCATGATTGGGGCATGAATATAACATTGACTTAAGCCTCCCCCAAGCTTGAGAGATACTTTTTCCTTCTCGAGACCAAAAATTATATATATAATTACGATCACGATGAACCATATGCATAGGATAAAACTTCTGATGAAATTCCAATTTCAATCGGTTGTAGTTCCATGATCCAATATCATCACATAGCCTAAACCATGTCAGTGCCCTTCCCTTGAAAGATAAAGGTAAGACCTTCTTCTTGATAACATCCTCGGGCATACCTGCAAGCTTAAATAATCCACAAACTTCATCCACATAGATTAGGTGCATATAGGGATGTAATGTTCCATCTCCTGTAAAAGGATTAGCTAGCAGTTTCTCTATCATACCCGAAGGAATTTCAAAGTAACATTTTTAGTAGGTTCAGTAGGTTGAGGAGAAACTCTTTGCTCTACTGGTCGGGGTGAAGATACCCCAAATAAGCCCCTCAAAGGATTATTTTCCATAGTAACAAGTGACAGTAAATTTCAGCACACAATATAAATGTTTCCTTACCAAATTCCACCTACCAAAGGTGCTTCACTCCCCAGCAATGGTGCCAGAAAAGAGTCTCGATGACCCACAAGTATTGGGGATCTCCCGTAGTCCTTTTGATAAGTAAGAGTGTCGAACCCAACGAGAAGCAGAAGAAATGACAAGCGGTTTTCAGTAAGGTATTCTCTGCAAGCACTGAAATTATCGGTAACAGATAGTTTTGTGATAAGGTAATTTGTAACGGGTAAAAAGTAACAAAGGTAAACAAGTTGCAGCAAGGTGGCCCAACCCTTTTTATAGAAAAGGACAAGCATGGACAAACTCTTATATAAAGCAAAACGCTCTCGAGGACATATGGGAATTATCGTCAAGCTAGTTTTCATCATGCTCATATGATTCACATTCGTTACTTTGATAATTTTATATGTGGGTGGACCGATGCTTGGGTACTGCCTTTCGTGGTCCTAAGACTGACAGTAGAATGGCGGGTAGGTATGGAGAGGCAAGATCTCAGCTATGATGAAGTTGTACACATAGGGTTTACGAGTTCAGGACCTTCACGGTGGAAGTAAAAGCCCTACGCCTTGTTGGAAATATGCCCTAGAGGCAATAATAAAATGGTTATTATTATATTTCTTTGTTCATGATAATTGTCTGTTATTCATGCTATAATTGTGTTATCCGGAAATCGTAATACACGTGTGAATACATAGACCACAATATGTCCCTAGTGAGCCTCTAGTTGACTAGCTCATTGATCAACAGATAGTCATGGTTTCCTGACTATGGACATTGGATGTCATTGATAACGGGATCACATCATTAGGAGAATGATGTGATGGACAAGACCCAATCCTAAGCATAGTACAAAGATCGTATAGTTCATTTTGCTAGAGCTTTTCCAAATGTCAAGTATCATTTCCTTAGACAATGAGATTGTGCAACTCCCGGATACCGTAGGAGTGCTTTGGGTGTGCCAAACGTCGCAACGTAACTGGGTGACTATAAAGGTGCACTACGGGTATCTCCGAAAGTGTCTGTTGGGTTGGCACAAATCGAGACTGGGATTTGTCACTCCGTATGACGAAGAGGTATCTCTGGGCCCACTCGATAATGCATCATCATAATGAGCTCAATGTGACCAAGTGTCTGGTCACGGGATCATGCACTACGGTACGAGTAAAGTGACTTGCCGGTAACGACATTAACGAGGTATTGGGATACCGACGATCGAATCTCGGGCAAGTAACGTACTGATTGACAAAGGGAATTGTATACGGGGTTGCTGGAATCCTCGACATCGTGGTTCATCTGATGAGATCATCGAGGAGCATGTGGGAGCCAACATGGGTATCCAGATCCCGCTGTTGGTTATTGACCGGAGAGGCGTCTCGATCATGTCTGCATGTCTCCCGAACCCGTAGGGTCTACACACTTAAGGTTCGGTGACGCTAGGGTTGTAGAGATATGAGCATGCAGTAAATCGAAAGTTGTTCGGAGTCCCGGATGAGATCCAGGACGTCACGAGGAGTTACGGAATGGTCCGGAGGTAAAGAATTATACATAGGAAGTCAGGTTTCGGCTATCGGGAAAGTTTCGGGGGTCACCGGTATTGTACCGGGACCACCGGAAGGGTCCCGGGGGTCCACTAGGTGGGGCCACCTATCCTGGATGGCCCCATGGGCTGAAGTGGGAGGGGAACCAGCCCCTGGTGGGCTGGTATGTCCCCCCTTGGCCCCCCTGCGCCTAGGGTTGGGAAACCCTGGGGGTGGGGGCGCCTCCACCTGGCTTGGGGGGCAAGCCACCCCCCTGGCTGCCGCCCCCCCCCCTTGGAGATCCCATCTCCTAGGGCCGGCACCCCCCTAGGGGCCCTATATAAAGAGGGGGGAGGGAGGGCAGCCGCACCCATGCTCTTGGCGCCTCCCTCTCCCCCTGCTACACATCTCCCTCTCGCAGAAGCTTGGCGAAGCCCTGCCGAGATCACTGCTGCATCCACCACCACGCCGTCGTGCTGCTGGTTCTCCATCAACCTCTCCTTCCCCCTTGCTGGATCAAGAAGGAGGAGACGTCTTCCCCAACCGTACGTGTGTTGAACACGGAGGTGCTGTCCGTTCAGCACTAGGATCATCGGTGATTTGGATCACGACGAGTACGACTCCCTCAACCTCGTTTTCTTGAACGCTTCCGCTCATGATCTACAAGGGTATGTAGATGCACTCCTCTCTCTCGTTGCTAGATGAACTCATAGATTGATCTTGCTGAAACGTAGGAATTTTTTTATTTTCTGCAATGTTCCCCAACAGTGGCATCATGAGCTAGGTCTATGCGTAGTTCTCTTTGCACGAGTAGAACACAAATTTGTTGTGGGCGTAGATGTTGTCAACTTTCTTGCCACTAGTAGTCTTATTTTGCTTCAGCGGTATCATGGGATGAAGCGGCCCGGACCGACCTTACACGTACGCTTACGTGAGACAGGTTCCACCGACTGACATGCACTAGTTGCATAAGGTGGCTAGCGGGTGTCTGTCTCTCCCACTTTAGTTGGAGCGGATTCGATGAAAAGGGTCCTTATGAAGGGTAAATAGAAGTTGGCAAATCACGTTGTGGATTTTACGTAGGTAAGAAAACGTTGTTGCTAGAACCCTATTGCAGCCACGTAAAACATGCAACAACAATTAGAGGACGTCTAACTTGTTTTTGCAGCATATGATTTGTGATGTGATATGGCCAAAAGTTGTGATGAATGATGAATGATATATATGTGATGTATGAGATCATGTTCTTGTAATAGGAATCACAACTTGCATGTCGATGAGTATGACAACCGGCAGGAGCCATAGGAGTTGTCTTAATTATTGTATGACCTGTGTGTCAATGATTTAACGCAATGTAATTACTTTACTTTATTGCTAAACCGTTAGCCATAGTAGTAGAAGTAATAGTTGGCGAGCAACTTCATGGAGACACGGTGATGGAGATCATGATGATGGAGATCATGGTGTCATGCCGGTGACGAAGATGATCATGGAGCCCCGAAGATGGAGATCAAAGGAGCTATATGATATTGGCCATATCATGTCACTGTTTAATTGCATGTGATGTTTATTATGTTTATGCATCTTGTTTACTAAGAAAGACGGTAGTAAATAAGATGGTCCCTCATAATAATTTCAATAAAGTGTTCCCCCTAACTGTGTGCCATTGCAAAAGTTCGTTGTTTCGAAGCACCACGTGATGATCGGGTGTGATAGATTCTAAGGTTCACATACAACGGGTGTAAGACAGATTTACACATGCAAAACACTTAGGTTAACTTGACGAGCCTAGCATGTACAGACATGGCCTCGGAACACAAGAGACCGAAAGGGCGAACATGAGTCATATGGAAGATACGATCAACTTGGAGATGTTATCCGACGAACACTAGTCCGTCTCACGTGATGATCGGACACGGCCTAGTCGACTCGGATCATGTATCACTTAGATGACTAGAGGGATGTCTAATCTGAGTGGGAGTTCATTAAATAATTTGATTAGATGAACTTAATTATCATGAACTTAGTCTAAAAACCTTTGCAAATATTTCTTGTAGATCAAATGGCCAACGCTCATGTCCACCTCAACTTCAACGCGTTCCTAGAGAAAACCAAGCTGAAAGATGATGGCAGCAACTATACGGACTGGGTCCAGAACCTGAGGATCATCCTCATAGTTGAAAAGAAAGATTATGTCTTAGAAGCACCGCTAGGTGAAGCTCCCATCCCAGAGAACCAAGACGTTATGAATGCTTGGCAGTCTCATGCTGATGATTACTCCCTCGTTCAGTGCGGCATGCTTTACAGCTTAGAACCGGGGCTCCAAAAGCGTTTTGAGCAACACAGAGCATATGAGATGTTCGAAGAGCTGAAAATGGTTTTCCAAGCTCATGCCCGGGTCGAGAGATATGAAGTCTCCGACAAGTTCTTCAGCTGTAAGATGGAGGAAAATAGTTCTGTCAGTGAGAACATACTCAAAATGTCTGGGTTGCACAACCACTTGACTCATCTGGGAGTGAATCTCTCGGATGACGCGATTATTGACAGAATCCTTCAGTTGCGTCCACCAAGCTACAAGAGCTTTGTGATGAACTTCAATATGCAGGGGACGGAAAAGACCATTCCTGAAGTATATTCAATGCTGAAATCAGCAGAGGTAGAGATCAGAAAGGAACATCAAGTGTTGATGGTGAATAAAACCACTAAGTTCAAGAAAGGCAAGGGTAAGAAGAACTTCAAGAAGGATGGCAAGGAAGTTGCCGCGCCCGGTAAGCCAGCTGCCGGGAAGAAGTCAAAGAATGGACCCAAGCCTGAGACTGAGTGCTTTTATTGCAAAGGGAAGGGTCACTGGAAGCAGAACTGCCCCAAATACTTAGCGGACAAGAAGGCCGGCAACACTAAAGGTATATGTGATATACATGTAATTGATGTGTACCTTACCAGTACTCGTAGTAGCTCCTGGGTATTTGATACCGGTGCCGTTGCTCATATTTGTAACTCAAAGCAGGAGCTGCGGAATAAGCGGAGACTGGCGAAGGACGAGGTGACAATGCGCGTCGGGAATGGTTCCAAGGTCGATCTGATCGCCGTCGGCATGCTACCTCTACATTTACCTACGGGATTAGTTTTAAACCTCAATAATTGTTATTTAGTGCCAGCTTTGAGCATGAACATCGTATCTGGATCTCGTTTAATGCGAGATGGCTACTCATTTAAATCTGAGAATAATGGTTGTTCTATTTATATGAGAGATATGTTTTATAATCATGCCCCGCTGCCAATGGTTTATTCTTAATGAATCTCGAACGTAATGTTACACATATTCATAATGTGAATACGAAAAGATGTAAGGTTGATAACGATAGTCCCACATACTTGTGGCACTGCCGCCTTGGTCACATTGGTGTCAAGCGCATGAAGAAGCTCCATGCTGATGGACTTTTAGAGTTTCTCGATTATGAATCATTTGACACATGCGAACCATGCCTCATGGGCAAAATGACCAAGACTCTATTCTCCGGAACAATGGAGTGAGCAACCAACTTATTGGAAATCGTACATACTGATGTGTGCGGTCCAATGAGTGTTAAGGCTCACGGAGGATATCGTTATGTTCTCACTCTCACTGATGACTTAAGTAGATATGGGTATGTCTACTTGATGAAACACAAGTCTGAGACCTTTTAAAAGTTCAAGGAATTTCAGAATGAGGTAGAGAATCAACGTGACCAAAAATAAAGTTCTTACGATCAGATCGTGGAGGAGAATATTTAAGTCACGAATTTGGTATGCACTTAAAGAAATGTGGAATCATTTCACAACTCATGCCGCGTGGAACACCTCAGCTTAACGGTGTGTCCGAACATCGTAATTGCACTCTATTGGATATGGTGCGATCTATGATGTCTCTTACCAATTTACTGCTATCATTTTGGGGATACGCTCTAGAGACAACTACATTCACTTTAAATAGGGCACTGTCTAAATCCGTTGAGACGACACCGTATGAATTATGGTTTGGGAAGAAACCTAAGCTGTCGTTTCTAAAAGTTTGGGGATGCGATGCTTATGTCAAGAAACTACAACCTGAAAAGCTCGAACCCAAGTCGGAAAAATGCTTCTTCATAGGATACCCTAAGGAAACCATTGGGTATACCTTCTACCTTAGATCCGAAGGCAAGATCTTTGTTGCCAAGAACGGATCCTTTCTGGAGAAATAGTTTCTCTCAAAAGGAGTAAGTGGGAGGAAAGTAGAACTCAATGAAGTACTACCTCTTGAACCGGAAAGTAGTGCAGCTCAGGAAAATGTTCCTGTGGTGCCTACACCGACTGGAGAGGAAATTAATGATGATGATCAAGGTACTTCAGATCAAGTTGCTACTGAGCTTCGTAGGTCCACAAGGACACGTTCCACACCAGAGTGGTATGGCAACCCTGTCCTGGAAATCATGTTGTTAGACAACGGTGAACCTTCGAACTATGAAGAAGCGATGGCGGGCCCAGATTCCAACAAATGGCTTGAAGCCATGCAATCCGAGATAGGATCCATGTATGAAAACAAAGTATGTACTTTGACAGACTTGCCCGATGATCGGTGAGCGATAGAAAACAAATGGATCTTTAAGAAGAAGACGGACGCGGATGGTAATGTTACAATCTATAAAGCTCGACTTGTCGCTAAGGGTTATCGGCAAGTTCAAGGGGTTGACTACGATGAGACTTTCTCTCCCATAGCGAAGCTGAAGTTCGCCCGAATCATGTTAGCAATTGCCGCATACTATGATTATGAGATATGGCAGACGGACGTCAAAACGGCATTCCTTAATGGATATCTTAAGGAAGAACTGTATATGATGCAGCCGGAAGGTTTTGTCGACCCTAAGAATGCTAACAAGGTATGCAAGCTCCAGCGATCCATTTATGGGCTGGTGCAAGCATCTCGGAGTTGGAACATTCGCTTTGATGAGATGATCAAAGTGTTTGGGTTTATGCAGACTTATGGAGAAGCCCGCGTTTACAAGAAAGTGAGTGGGAGCTCTGTAGCATTTCTCATATTATATGTAGATGACATACTTTTGATGGGAAATGATATAGAACTTTTGGACAACGTTAAGGCCTACTTGAATAAGTGTTTTTCAATGAAGGACCTTGGAGAAGCTGCTTACATATTAGGCATCAAGATCTATAGGGATAGATCGAGACGCCTCATAGGTCTTTCACAAAGCACATACCTTGATAAGATATTGAAGAAGTTAAATATGGATCAGTCCAAGAAAGGGTTCTTGCCTGTATTGCAAGGTGTGAGATTGAGCTCGGCTCAATGCCCGACCACGGCAGAAGATATAAAAGAGATGAGTGTCATCCCCTATGCCTCAGCCATAGGGTCTATTATGTATGCCATGTTGTGTACCAGACCTGATGTAAGCCTTGCCGTAAGTTTGGTAGGAAAGTACCAAAGTAATCCCGGCAAGGAACACTGGACAGCGGTCAAGAATATCCCGAAGTACCTGAAAAGGACTAAGGATATGTTTCTCGTTTATGGAGGTGACGAAGAGCTCGTCGTAAAGGGTTACGTCGACGCTAGCTTCGACACAGATCTGGATGACTCTAAGTCACAACCCGGATACGTGTATATGTTGAATGGTGGAGCAGTAAGCTGGTGCAGCTGCAAGCAGAGCATCGTGGCGGGATCTACATGTGAAGCGAAGTACATGGCAGCCTCGGAGGCAGCGCATGAAGCAATATGGATGAAGGAGTTCATCACCGACCTAGGAGTCATACCCAATGCGTCGGGGCCGATCACTCTCTTCTGTGACAACACTGGAGCTATTGCCCTTGCCAAGGAGCCCAGGTTTCACAAGAAGACCAGGCACATCAAGCGTCGTTTCAACTCCATCCGTGAAAATGTTCAAGATGGAGACATAGATATTTGCAAAGTGCATACGGATCTGAATGTAGCAGATCCGTTGACTAAACCTCTCCCTAGAGCAAAACATGATCAACACCAGAACTCTATGGGTGTTTGATTTATCAGAATGTAACTAGACTATTGACTCTAGTGCAAGTGGGAGACTGTTGGAAATATGCCCTAGATGCAATAATAAAATGGTTATTATTATATTTCTTTGTTCATGATAATTGTCTATTATTCATGCTATAATTGTGTTATCCGGAAATCGTAATACACGTGTGAATACATAGACCACAATATGTCCCTAGTGAGCCTCTAGTTGACTAGCTCATTGATCAACAGATAGTCATGGTTTCCTGACTATGGACATTGGATGTCATTGATAACGGGATCACATCATTAGGAGAATGATGTGATGGAGAAGACCCAATCCTAAGCATAGCACAAAGATCGTGTAGTTCGTTTTGCTAGAGCTTTTCCAAATGTCAAGTATCATTTCCTTAGACCATGAGATTGTGCAACTCCCGGATACCGTAGGAGTGCTCTGGGTGTGCCAAACGTTGCAACGTAACTGGGTGACTACAAAGGTGCACTACGGGTATCTCCGAAAGTGTTTGTTGGGTTGGCACGAATCGAGACTGGGATTTGTCACTCCGTATGACGGAGAGGTATCTCTGGGCCCACACGGTAATGCATCATCATAATGAGCTCAATGTGACCAAGTGTCTGGTCACGGGATCATGCATTACGGTACGAGTAAAGTGACTTGCCGGTAACAAGATTAACGAGGTATTGGGATACCGACGATCGAATCTCGGGCAAGTAACGTACCGGTTGACAAAGGGAATTGTATATGGGGTTGCTTGAATCCTCGACATCGTGGTTCATCCGATGAGATCATCGAGGAGCATGTGGGAGCCAACATGGGTATCTAGATCCTGCTGTTGGTTATTGACCAGAGAGGCGTCTCGGTTATGTCTGCATGTCTCCCGAACCCGTAGGGTCTACACACTTAAGGTTCGGTGACGCTAGGGTTGTAGAGATATGAGTATGCAGTAAACCGAAAGTTGTTTTGAGTCCCGGATGAGATCCCGGATGTCACGAGGAGTTCCGGAATGATCCGGAGGTAAAGAATTATATATAGGAAGTCAGGTTTCGGCCATCGGGAAAGTTTCTGGGGTCATCGGTATTGTACCGGGACCACCGGAAGGGTCCCGGAGGTCCACCGGGTGGGGCCACCTATCCCGGAGGGCCCCATGAGCTGAAGTGGGAGGGGAACCAGCCCATGGTGGGCTGGTACGCCCCCCTTGGGCCTCCCTGCGCCTAGGGTTGGGAAACCCTAGGGGTGGGGGCGCCTCCACCTGGCTTGGGGGGCAAGCCACCCCCCTGGCTGCCGCCCCCCTTGGAGATCCCATCTCCTAGGGCCTGCGCCCCCCTAGGGGCCCTATATAAAGAGGGGGGAGGGAGGGCAGCCGCACCCATGCTCTTGGCGCCTCCCTCTCCCCCTGCTACACATCTCCCTCTCGCAGAAGCTTGGCGAAGCCCTGCCGAGATCACTGCTGCATCCACCACCACGCCGTCGTGCTGCTGGTTCTCCATCAACCTCTCCTTCCCCCTTGCTGGATCAAGAAGGAGGAGACGTCTGCCCCAACCGTATGTGTGTTGAACACGGAGGTGTTGTCCGTTCAGCACTAGGATCATCGGTGATTTGGATCACGACAAGTACGACTCCCTCAACCCCGTTCTCTTGAACGCTTCCGCTCATGATCTACAAGGGTATGTAGATGCACTCCTCTCTCTCGTTGCTAGATGAACTCATAGATTGATCTTGGTGAAACGTAGGAATTTTTTTATTTTCTATAACGTTCCCCAACACGTCTCGGTGCCCGGTGGCGGCCGATTGGATTATATGCGTGTGGTGTTACAAGGGGTATGAACCCTTGTGCCAGAGGAGGAGGGTGGCTTATATAGAGTGCGCCAGGACCCCAGCCATCCCCCATGACAAAGGGTTCAATGTACATAAAAGCATGTGTTACTGATAACGCCAGCCATAAGTGCTATTAATGGTCTTAAAGATTACAGAGTGAACGCCTGACCGTTGCAGTGCTGAGTGACTCCTGGTCTTCAGTAGGTTGAGTGGTTCCTTGCGTCGTCGAGTGACATCGGGTAAGAGGAATACCCGAGTGATATGGTTGGTCGAGTGGATTGCACTCGACGCCTTCCTTGGTACTCCTTGTTGTCTCTTGGATTTCTTTGCTTCTAGGCTAGTGACCTTGGGTAGGGCGTATAGGTCAGGCCTATGACCCTACCCTAGGTATGTATCCTCATCATTAGCCCACAAATGGATTAAGGTTTGAGTGGAAAGATGGTTGAAGTTGATCTTGGTTCGAGCCTTGCGCCTCATGAGTGTTTTTACGCAGGATGGAAGACTCATGTTGGAACTTCAGCTTCGATTCAGTCGCCTTGATCAATTCGGAAAGTTGTCGAGTGAATTTGTAACATCATCTGTCGAGTGTTGTTTCTGGGTGCGGAATCTTTGGTGCGATTGGTTGCGGCGTATCCCAGATCTCACGGGATTCGAAATTTCTGGGAAGCGTGTGGGGCGGAGCGTGCCGAGGTATGCGAGATGGAAAAACGGGAGTGCCTCGATCCCGGTGCCACCTTTTTTGCCACGTACTGTGCGTGCGACTGTTGCGGGATTTGACGAGATCGCCTGGCCCACTCATCAGCCACTCGGAAGCGGGCCTTTATAAGGCGACGGAGCCGAGGCGCCTGCACTGTGCGTGCCCGTTTTCTCCCCTCTTCCTCCGCTTCTCCATCGCATCCGGCTTCTCTGCCCTTGACGCCGCCGCTCCGCCACCATGGTGAAGGACAAAACGGCGGCGCTGGAACGCGCAAAGAAGGCGACGGGGGCGGCGAAGGGCAAGAAGCAGAATCGCGGGTCATCATCGCACTCGGCGCTGCCGCCAGGCTGGATCCAAGGCGATTGGATCCGGTCTTCGCTCCGGCGGGAGGATCTGGACGAGCTTGCGGAGTCTAGGATGATCGCCAAGGGTGCAGCGAGGCTGCCGGAGGGGGAGACGGAGCCGCAGCCTCGACCTAGTGAGTGTGTACTGCTCGCCACCCACGTTGACCGGGGTTTTTCGCTTCCTCCGCACCCCTTCTTTTGGGGCTTCTTGAACTTCTTCAGTGCCCAACTCCACCATTTTTCTCCCAATACCATCACATACCTTGCTGCATTTGTGTCTATGTGCGAGAACTTTTCGGGGTGTCGACCGCACTGGGGCCTTTTCAAGCATATCTTCACCATCCGATCTCAGTCGGTGAAGGAAGCAAACACGAGTGACAAGAAAACACATGTCATTCAGATGTGTGGGGGTTTGGGTATTCAGAAGAGGCAGAGGAGCTCTTTCCCTTCCATGACCCTTCCTGAGTCAGTTAGGGGCCAGCAGTCGACCTGGTTCTACTGCCAGGACCTCGCAACTCCAGGTCAGTCAACCGGACTTCCCCACTTCACTTTTGATCGCGTTCAAACTCCTTCCTCGCTGAAAGTGACTGCTGCTGAGAGCGTGGAGACGAACATGCTAGTCGAGAGGGTGGTCCAACTGATTAATCAGGGCGTCACTGGCATGGACCTGCTGGAAGTATTCCTCAGTCGACGCATCCAGCCTCTTCAGGCCTGTGACCATCCCATGTGGATGTACTCTGGGGCTGACGACACTGCTGGGGTTCATCCAGAAGAAGTACCAGCCAAAAAAGTGGCCCTGTGGTTGAAGAGTATTACATGCAACAAAGACAACCCCAGAGGAGCTAGGAGAGTCGTCCCCTTCAGCGATGACGATCAGCCAGACAAGGTGCATTTTCCATTCCAACTGTTTTTGAATACACATTCTGACTGCTCTTGAGCCCGACTGACTTTTACTCGACTTCTTGTGTTGTAGGTTTTTACCGAGATGTATTTAATGCCCAATGGTGAACAAGCTCTGGAGCAAGGCCAGGAAGGAGAGGACAGTGCAGAGGAGAGTGGTGATTGGAATCCTCGGATGGTGAAGACAAATAGGAAAGTGACGAGTCTGTCGACGAAGAGGCGGTCAACTCGCCGCCTCGCTCAGAACGCCAATCCAGGCAACACCATGACCCGGCGGGCGGGCATGGTAAGAACGTGGCCCCAAGCACCCAAACACAGAAGCGCACTCGGACGTCAACTCCGGAGCCAACGGAGAAAGTCGCCAAGCAGCCCAAGGTTGCTCCTCCAAAAGCTCGGAAGACTCTGCCGAGGATCAAGATGGACATCCCCGTTGCCTCAGGGTGAGCGTTTTTCCTGTGTTTACCTCTGCCGACTGATTCTTTTGTTCTGACCGAATGGATCGTGTCCCTTTTCAGCCCAACCTCTACCGCCACTGACATGGATGTTGACAAGGCTCCAGGAGATGAGGAAACCGATGATGCGGCCACCTCCCGAGCCGGTAAGTCCGCTCGACCAAAACTTATTCTGTCGATTGTGTTGTCAGTTAGTTGAATTTATGTTGTTTTTCTTTTAGCTGCAGCTCACGAGACATCATCGTTGAAAGCACAAGTGCTCCCTGGGTGGTTTTGGTAATTAATGTCAACATATCTCTTGTTGGACTAACACTTTTATCAAGTATATTTCAGACAAGTTCAACAATGGAGTGGCATGGACTAAAGGATGTGGAACTCCTTCAAGATGCTAAGGACAAAGGATTGGCTCAAGCTTCAAGCTCAAGACTCTTCATTTTATATTTTAGTGATCCAAGATCACATTGAGTCTATAGGAAAAGCCAATACTATCAAGGGATGAGGTGTTGCTTAATGAGTTTCTTGCTCCACAGTGCTTAGTCATATGCCCCAAAACCCTCAACTACTTTCCCACATCCATATATGTCCTAAACCAAAAGTCTAACTCGGCCCCACCGATTCTTTCTATCCGGCGCCACCGAGTTTAGATGTCATAGCCACTGCCACAAACCCTAGGCAAATCGGTCTCACCGATAGGGATCTCGGTCTCATCGAGATGGGATTGTAATCTCTCTGTGTATGTCCATTATCAAAATCGGTCTCACCGAGTTTGAGTAATCGGTACTACCAAGATTACAATGCAAACTTTCTGGTTAGCTTATTACCAAAATCGGTCCCACCGAGTTTGAGTAATCGGTCCCACCGAGTTTGCCTGACCAACTCCCTGGTTAGCTAATTACCAAAAACGGTCTCACCGAGTTTGTGTAATCGGTCTCACCGAGATTACGTTATGCCCTAACCCTAACCATATCGGTCCCACCGAGTTGCATATCGGTCCCACCGAAAACCCTAACGGCCACATTGTTTACTGAATCGGTCTGACCGAGTTTGTTGATTTGGTCCCACCGAGATTGGTAAATTGTGTGTAACGGTTAGATTTTGTGTGGAGGTTATATATACCCCTCCACCCCCTCTTCATTCGTGGAGAGAGCCATCAGAACAAACCTACACTTCCAACTTACCATTTTTGAGAGAGAACTACCTACTCATGTGTTGAGGCCAAGATATTCCATACCTACCATATGAATCTTGATCTCTAGCCTTCCCCAAGTTGCTTTCCACTCAAATCTTCTTTACACCAGATCCAAATCCTATGAGAGAGAGTTGAGTGTTGGGGAGACTATCATTTTAAGAACAAGAGCAAGGAGTTCATCATCAACGCACCATTTGTTACTTCTTGGAGAGTGGTGTCTCCTAGATTGGCTAGGTGTCACTTGGGAGCCTCCGACAAGATTGTGGAGTTGAACCAAGGAGTTTGTAAGGGCAAGGAGATCGCCTACTTAGTGAAGATCTACCGCTAGTGAGGCAAGTCCTTTGAGGGCGACGGCCATGGTGGGATAGACAAGGTTGCTTCTTCGTGGACCCTTCTTGGGTGGAGCCCTCCATGGACTCGCGCAACCGTTACCCTTCTTGGGTTGAAGTCTCCATCAACGTGGATGTACGATAGCACCACCTATCGGAACCACGACAAAAACTTCCGTGTCTCCAATTGCGTTTGAATCCTCCAATCTCTTCCCTTTACATTCTTGCAAGTTGCATGCTTTACTTTCCGCTGCTCATATACTCTTTGCATGCTTGCTTGTTATGTATTGTGAATGTTAAACTTGTGCCTAAACTCCACTTAAACCTAAAGAAGTTAAAAGCTGCAACTTTGGTACTTAGTGTCTAATCACCCCCCCCCCTCTAGACACCTCTTCTCGATCCCTTTCAGTCGTGCTTCCTGATGATGATGAAGAAGAAGTGCCTTTGAAGGAGAGGAGAAGGAGAGGTGAGGGCTTGAGCGGGAGAGGGCTTGAAGTTCAAGCTCCTCAGTCGACGCGAGTGCTTGAGGCGGTGGTCGATCGATCCGGAGATCCGGTTCGGTCCAACGTCACATTCTCTGACCCGCTGACGATTAATTGTTTGTCGGGGTCGACTGCTCTGGCTCCTGCTGCTCCAGTGCAACTCCACGCATCTGACCCTGCCTTGGAACCATCACTTTTTGCTGTATACCGAACTCCAGATGACTCGCCAAGTGCTGCTAGGGAGGCTCTTCGCCAGGTGACTCTTGTCATGGAGCAAGTGAAGGTGATGCACGAGGCCAGTCAGGTGGCCTACAATGCCAGCACTGCTCTGTAGACCAATGTTAAGGTCAGTTGTCTCTCGACTGAACTTTTGAACGATGTCCACGACTACTATCATAGGTCTATGTTTCATATCCGATCTCCTACTGGGGTGCGCATGCTTTAGATTGTAAGAGATCTTTCACTCCACTCAACTCATGCTGAGTCGAGTGTTTTTTCCAAACTAGTGGGGGCACGTAGAGTGCACCCACTGGGTGTAGTCCTCGAGACCACGGTCGACTGCTGGCAGTCGGCTGGGGTCTGATAATATTCTTTTTTTGACTCACGCTGGGCAGACCATGCTGAGTGTTGATCCAAACCAGTGGGGGCACACTAAGTGCACCCACTGGGTGTAGTCCCTGAGACTACTGTTGAATGTTTGATTCGGTAGTAGTCTTAGAGTAACTTTCACTATGATTTTCTTTTGTTTCTGTCGATGATATATCTCTCTTGCCGACTGCAGAGGTCTTGTGATCTTGGGGCTCAACTTTCTGAGTTGAACAAGAAGCAAATCAGCCTCAATCTTGATCTTGAACTGACGAAGAAGAACCTCAAAAATGCTCAGGAAGAAACAACCATCATGGGAGGTAACCGATCGACACTTGTCCATCTTGTGGCTCATGCCTTTTAGTGTCTTTTCTTTCAGTCTCTTTGAACCGAGTGACTTCACACGAACAGATGTGCGTAGTGAAAATCGTCAGCTTGAAGCTCATCTGAAGAGTGTTGTTTCTTTAGGGAAAATGAAGGAAGCTCTGGAGAAGAAGGATCTGGACCTTGCTGCTGCTCAGAAGGATGCACGAGAGAAGACAGCGCTTGCAGACAAGAAGCTGGCTTCGGTCAGCAAGCTAGAAGAGGAGAACTCGAAGCTGAAGAAGGAAGTTGAGCAACTGAAGAAGGACAAGGAGAACTTGACCAATGAAGTCAGAAGCCTCAAAGCCAAGACGGGCGAGCTGGAGTCCTATCTGGGACAACTTGCTGCAAAGATGGTCCTGAAGCTTGAAGGTATCATCGTCCGACTGATTGGTTGACGTCGATTGGAATGTCTTGTTATACTATCGACTCACCATTTTTCCTAAATGTGCAGAACTTTGCTAGGACTTTGAGGCTGAGACTAGGCAGGTTGATACGGGTCTCGACCCCATCAATTGTCCTGTTAAGGATGATGTTGCGATGAGCTTCCTGAGGTTGGAATCACACATGGACAATGATGTTGCTTATCTGGCTCGACTGAAGGAGGCAATGACTCGGGTTGATGCCGAATGCTGGCCTCAGGCGGAACTTTCACAAGATCTCGAGTCGCTGATGACTCGACTGAATTAGATCCCTGGCTGAGTGCAGGAATGAAAGAAATCATCTGCTTGCTGTGGCGCTGACGTTGCCCTGTCATTGGTCCGAGTGCACTGCAAAGACGCCAGAGAAGACAAGCTGGCAGCCCTCAAGGTTGAGAACACTAAGAAGCACACCTTCCAGTCCTTCATCTACACCTTCCTCGAGGCTGCCACTCGCATTACAGACATCATTGACCTTGACAGTTTCTGTGATCGAGCCAGCCCCTCTCCTGACGAGTGACCAAAAAACATTACACCCCACACTTATTTGCCTCGGAATGCCGAGTGATCGTGTAATTGTTAAACTCTTTCAGGCTTGATGCCTGAGTACTCTTGTCCGTTGTAGTTCGGAACTTTTGCGGGGTTTATCTAAATTTGTATTTCTTTGAATATCATAGCCTTTGCTCTGTTTCTTAAGTTGTTTCTGCCACTCGAAACATATTTTTAAACTTAGGCAGGTACTGGACTACAGCTAAGCCTCCGAGTGGGAGGATTGCTCACCACTCGGTAGGATTTTTTTTAAACTTGGGTGACTACTGTACTGCAGCTAAGCCCCCGAGTGGCTGTTGGATGAGCCCTTGGCAGCATTGATCAGCTCATCAGCAAGGCACTCAGCAATGGTCTTGACGTCCCTGAAAGCGGTTCGTCTTGGCAGCAGCTATTGGATGAGACCTTGGTAGTATTGATCAGCTCATCAGCGAGGCACTCAACAATGGTCTTGACGTTCCTGAAAGCGGTTCACCTTGGCAACACGCTCAATCTCATCCTTCTTCTTGATGGCGCAGCTCTGAGGAGGAGGTCGTAATCGACCTGCCCCTCGCCGTCCTTGCGGATCGGGATGGAGTGTATGGCTAAGTCCCCGAGCGAGAAGATTGGTTCTCACTCGGAATGTATTTTTAAACTTAGGCGAGTGCGGGGCTGCGGCTAAACCTCCGAGTGAGAGAGGGTTGTTCACCGCCCGGTAGGATTTTTCAAACTTAGGCGAGTACTGGACTGCAGCTAAGCCCCCGAGTGAGAGGATTTCTCACCACTCGGTAGGATTTTTCAAACTTAGGCGAGTACTGGACTGCAGCTAAGCCCCCAAGTGAAAGGATTGCTCACCACTCGGTAGGATTTTTCAAACTTAGGCAAGTACTGGACTGCAGCTAAGCCCCCGAGTGAGAGGATTG
>NC_041391.1:654659627-654710280 GCF_002162155.2 Triticum dicoccoides | reverse complement strand
TCGGTAGGATTTTTCAAACTTAGGCGAAACGGATTCGCAGCTAAGCCCCCGAGTGAGAGTCTTGCTCACCACTCAGTAGGATGTTTTAAACTTAGGCGAAACGGGTTCGTAGCTAAGCCTCTGAGTGAGAGGCTTGCTCACCACTCGGTAGGATTTTTCAAACTTAGGTGAAACAGATTCGCAGCTAAGCCCCCGAGTGAGAGGCTTGCTCACCACTCGGTAGGATGTTTTAAACTTAGGCGAAACGGATTCGCAGCTAAGCCTCCGAGTGAGAGGCTTGCTCACCACTCGGTAGGATTTTTCAACTTTAGGTGAAACGGATTCGCAGCTAAGGCACCCACTGGGGATTTTAAACATGTAAAAAGGAACAACAATCATTCAGGAGGCTATAAAATATTTTATAATCAAACTAGAGGGTATCTCTCATTACATCTTAATAGTCTGAATGCTTAAGTGTAAAAGGGGCGGAGCAGCTCCGCATTCCAAGAGTGTGGCTCGTCTTTATTGTGCTCGACGTTGTAAAGACGGTATGCTCCATTGTGGAGCACTTTGATGACAATGAAGGGGCCTTCCCAAGAAGGAGCGAGCTTGTGTGGTTTCTGCTGGTCCACCCGAAGAACCAAGTCTCCCTCCTGAAATGCTCGACACCTCACGTTTCTGGCATGGAATCGACGCAGGTCTTGCTGATAAATGGTCGACCAGATCAAGGCCATCTCTCTCTCCTCTTCCAGGAGATCAACTGCATCTTGTCGAGCCTGTTCTGCTTCATCTTCTGAGAAAAGTTCGACTCGGGGTGCATTGTGAAGCAAATCACTTAGGAGTACATCCTCAGCTCCATAGACTAAGAAGAATGGAGTTCGGCCAGTCGACTGATTGGGAGTTGCCCTCAATCCCCAAAGTACTGATGGAAGTTCATCAACCCAGGCGCCTTCTGCATGCTTGAGGTCACGCATCAATCGGGGTTTCAGTCCTTTGAGAATCAATCCATTTGCTCTTTCAGCCTGTCCATTCAACTGAGGATGGGCGACTGAAGCATAGTCGACCCTAGTGCCTTGGGAAGCACAAAAGGCTCTAAACTCGTCAGAATTGAAGTTCGACCCATTATCAGTGATGATGTTGTGCGGAACACCATATCTAAATGTTATTTCTCTGATGAAACTAACAGCTATACTCGCTTCAAGGTTTTTGATGGGCTTGGCTTCAATCCATTTGGTGAACATGTCAACTGCTACGAGCACATGGGTAAAGCCACTTCTGCCAGCCCTCAGAGGTCCAACCATATCTAATCCCCAGACAGTAAAAGGCCAGACGAGTGGAATAGTCTTCAGAGCTGACGCGGGTTTATGGGACATGTTGGAGTAAAACTGACAGCCTTCACATTTGTATACTATTTCTTTCGCCATCTCGTTGGCATGTGGCCAGTAAAATTCGGCTCGGTATGCTTTGGCCACGATGGTCCGAGAGGACGCATGGTGACCGCATGTCCCCAGTGAATATCATTGAGGATCATTCGGCCTTCTTCTGGCGTGATGCATTTCTGGCTGACTCCAGTTACACTTTCTCTAAACAACTATCCTCTTTTCACAGTAAAGGCTTTGGATCGTCGGACAATCTGTCGAGCCTCTTCTTCATCCTCTGGAAGTTCTTTCCTAAGAATGTACGCAAAGTATGGTACTGTCCAGTCGGGAGTGACGACCAAAACCTCCATGATCAAGTCGACCACGACTGGGACTTCGACTTCAGTCGGATCTGTGGTACTCTTAGGCTGTGGGGGCTCTTGAGTGAAAGGATCTTCCTGAACTGAAGGCAAGTGGATATGTTCCAAAAACATATTGTTGGGAATGGTCTCTCTTTTGGATCCTATCTTTGCCAATTCATCTGTAGCTTGATTTTTCAGTTGGGGTATATGCTGAAGCTCCAACCCCTCAAACTTTTTTCCAACTTTCTTACTACGTTGCAATAACCAGTCATAGCCGGGCTCCTGACATCCCACTCTTTCATTACTTGATTAACCACCAAATCTGAGTCACCGTAGACCATGAGGCGACAGACGCCGAGTGAAATGGCCATACGCAACCTGTATAAAAGTGCTTCATATTCAGCTTCATTGTTGGAGGAATCAAAATGAATTTGGAGAACATAGCTGAGCTTGTCCCCATGGGGGGATACCAATACTACCCCAGCACCGGAACCATTCAGCATCTTGGAGCCATCGAAGAACATGGTCCAATATTCCGAGTGAACTTGAGTCGGTAGCTGCTGCTCCACTCAGCAAGGAAATCTGCAGTTGCTTGGGACTTGATAGCTTTCTTTGCCTCAAACTTGATATCCAATGGAAGGAGTTCAATCTCCCATTTTGCCACTCGACCAGTTGCATCTCTGTTGTTCAGAATTTCAGATAATGGTGTGTCGCTGACGATTGTAATGGAGTGATCAGATAAATAGTGTGCAACCTTCTTCATGGTCATGTAGATTCCATAAACAAGCTTCTGATAATGCGGATATCTCTGCTTGGATGGAGTCAAAACTTCAGAAAGATAATATACTGGGCGCTGAACTTTATAGGCTTTTCCTTCCTCCTCCCGCTCGACCGTGAGTACTATACTGACAACTTGTCCAGTGGCTGCAATGTAAAGCAGTAAAGGCTCTTTGCTGATTGGTGCAGCAAGCACCGGCTAGGTGGAAAGCAGGGCTTTGAGCTCTGCAAACACTGCATCAGCTTCATCAGTCCACTCGAATTTATTAGATTTCTTAATCAATCGGTAAAGAGGTAAGGCCTTTTCACCAAGACGAGAAATGAATCGACTCAAGGCAGACAAACAACTAGTAAGCTTCTGAACGTCATGCACACGCACAGGGCATTTCATTTAGAAGATGGCACCGACTTTCTCTGGGTTCGCATCGATCCCTCGTTCGGAAACGAGGAAACCGAGTAGCTTTCCACCTGGGACTCCAAATGTGCATTTCGATGGATTAAGCTTGATATCATACCTTCTTAGGTTGGCAAAGGTTTCTGCGAGGTCGGTCAGCAGGTCAGAACCTTTACGCGTCTTGACCACAATGTCATCCATATATGCTTCCACATTCCGACTGATTTGAGTGAGCAGGCACTTCTGAATCATCCTCATGAATGTGGCGCCAACATTTTTGAGACCAAATGGCATGGTGATATAGCAAAAGCACCCGAATGGGGTGACGAAAGCCGTTTTTATTTCATGGGGACCATACAGTCGGATCCGATGATACCCGGAATATGCATCTAGAAAAGACAAGCGCTCACACCCCGCAGTCGAGTCAACAATCTGATCGATGCGGGGGAGAGGGAAATGGTCCTTCAGGCAGGCCCGATTGATATGCTTAAAATCGATGCACATACGAAGTGAATCGTCCTTCTTAGGGACCATGACTACATTGGCAAGCCACTCGAGGTGGTAGATCTCTTGGATGAACTCCGCTGCTAGGAGCCGAGCCACTTCCTTGCCAATTGCCTTTCTCTTCTGCACGACAGACCACCGAAGGTGCTCTTTGATGGGTTGTCGAAGGTGCTCTTTGATGGGTTTTGCATTCGGATCGACATGCAAATGATGCTCAGCCAGTCCCCTGGGTACACCCGGCATGTCAGAAGGTTTCCATGCAAAGATGTCCCAGTTCTCATGGAGGAACTGGATGAGCGCTTCTTCCTATTTGCTGTCGAGTGTTGTTGAGATATGAGTCGGTGCAGCATTGGGATTAGTCGAGTGAATATGAATCGGCTTCGTTTCTCCAGGCGACTGAAATGCAGAATCTGTGGCAAGCTTCTTAGTTCTGAGCAAATCACTCGGGTCTGCATTCTTCTGATATTCTTGGAGTTCGACTGCTGCCATTTGTGCATCGGCAATTTTAGAACCCTTCTACAAGAATTCTTCCGTTTTCTGCCGATTACCCGTGACTGTGATCACTCCTCTGGAAAAGGCATCTTCAGCTTGAGGTACATGTAACATGGCCGAGCCATAAAACATGCATAAGCAGGCCTACCCAGAATAGCATGATAAGCACTCTGGAAATCAACTACTTAAAACATCAACTTCTCCTTGCGGTAATTCTTGGAATCACCAAAAACCATGTCTAGGGCGATCTGGCCGAGTGATTCGGCTTTCTTTCCAGGGATAACACCATGGAAACTCATATTGCTTTCGCTAAGCTTGGACATCGGAATGCCCATCCCCTTCAAGGTTTCAGCATAAAGTATATTCAGGTTGCTACCACCATCCATAAGCACTTTGCTCAGACGAGTGCCTTCAACCACTGGGTCGACCACCAATGCTTGCCTCCGAGGAGTGGCTATATGCGTCGGGTGATCAGACTGGTCGAATGTGATGGCTGTTTGTGACCATTTCGGTTATGTGGTCGTTGTTGCCGGAGCAACCATATTTACTTCTCTGTTGATAACTTTCAATCGACTTTTGCTCTCAACATCAGCAAAAATTACCAAGGTGGAATTGACCTTAGGATAACCATCATCTTCCTCTACGTCCTCGTCCTTGTCCAACTCCTTTTCCTTCTCGCTGGGCTGTTTCTCTCGGAATTGCTGGATCATGAGTCGACATTGTCGAGTGGTGTGCTTAGGGTAAATCAGATTACCCTCTTCATCCTTCTTCGTATGAATGTGACATGGTAAATCCAACACATCATTTCCTGCTTGATCTTTTACCTTCTTAGGGGTCCAGGGCCCTTTAGGTTTTCCTTTAAACTCTACCGCCGCAATTTTACCAGGCGCTGCAGGTTCAGCCTTATGTTTCTGTTTTCGATCGGAATTGCCTCCGCCGGCGTCCTGGCCGACTGGTTTACCCTTTCCACTATGGAGTCGATCCTCTTCTCCGTTAGCGTACCGGGTGGCTATTTCCATCATTCGAGTCAGGGACATATCTCCCATCCGACCGAACTTCAGGACCAGCTCCTGATATTTAACACCTTCCTTGAAGGCGCACACTGCTTGGTGCTCAGATACATTTTCCATTGTGTGATGCAAAGTGGTCCACCTCTGAATGTAATCCCTTAGAATCTCACTCGGTTTTTGTACGCAATGCTGCAATTCCATTAATCCTGCTGGCTGCTGCAAGTTCCCTCAAAAGTTCTAACAAATACTCGGGCAAGCTCCTCCCGACTGAATATACTGCCTGGGGCTAACTGGGTCAACCACGCTCTGGCTGATCCTTCCAACATCAGAGGAAGATGTTTCATGGCCACTTAATCATTTCCGCCACCAATCTGCACAGCCACTCGGTAATCCTCAAGCCAAGTTTCAGGCTTGGACTCTCCAGTGAACTTGCTGACTCCAGTCGCCAACCTGAAGTTGGGAGGAATCACTGTAGCTCTGATGGCTCTGCTGAAACATTCTGGACCCGAAACATGAACTCTGCTGCTAGTCGGACGATCTCTGTAAAGGTCTTCTCTGTGCACTCTGTTCCGATCGACTAGACCTTGAACGAGAATAGATCTCACATTAAAGCCTGGCTCTCTTGGGTCGACCGGTACTCTACGCTCGCCACTATGACGGCGTCTGTCATTGCACTACCGAGGCACATATGACCCACTCCTCGGAGGAGGTGTGGGCAGCCGATGATGGTCGTCACGGCCGAGTCGGTGATCGTATTGCCCATGGTTCCTGTATTGATCCTGCAGATGCCCACGACCTTCACGCCGCAGGGGCGATCTTGGGTTGTGGGCCGACTGAACTGTATCCGCCATGACGGACCTGCTATGAATCCTGTTCCGCGACTGGGACACTGCTGTGTTCTGTTCTCCTGCTGCTTGGAGTAAGGCCCGGATCTGCATCAAACCTCTACAAGCCTCGGACTGGGAAGGCTGAATTGAATCTGCTATACGGGCCGCAACTCTGAGCTTTTGAATCGGAGTGTGGTATACCTTAGGTTGAGGCGGAAAAAGTTGTCGTCGATTGGACTCGGGGATCCGCTCCCGAGCATGCTCGTCGAGTGCATGCTGAAGGTTCTCCAGTCAAGTACGCTCAGCCAAATTGGCCAAGCGCACCTCTTCCAAGGCCCGAGCCTCGGGGTTTCCCCAACGATGGGTGTGTGAAGTGCATCCATGTTGCGGCGACGAAGTTCTTCCCTCTGCTGCAAAGAGAGGGGTTCGGGATGGTACTCCTCGTGAACGCTCGACGGATCATCGCCACCATATTACCACCGTCATCACGGCGGAAGCCAGGCAGACTATGCGGTCCGTCGACCATTAAAACTTCAGCCACAGGGTCGCTGCTATCACACTCGGATGCGGTCTCGACGGAGCCAGTTGACAGATCGAACAAGCTGTAGAGAGTTTCGTCGGTCTCGATCGCTGCGACTTGATGGGTGGCCGAATGACGAGCCACCGCATGTTTCACCCACCACTGAAGCCGTGACCGACCGGATTGCTTGCAACGGCAAACAGTTGGGAAAGAAGACACCACGGGAGCTGACCGATACTGGGTCGACGGTTGCCAGAGAAGGACGATGCGTACGCACGCGCTAAAGGGCGTAGCCCCTCGGACGGGGAGCGCCTTGATGTCAAGGGGAGCTTCCTGAAGCCAGGTGGAGTCATCGACGACGAAAACAAGCGCGCCGAGACGGATCTCACGACTGTCAGCTAATCCACCGTCGGAAACCATGATGATGGGGATCGGAAAAATCGCAACTTCACCAACAAGTCGATAAGACACCTGCCCCAAGGTGGGTGCCAACTGTCGTGGTCCTAAGACTGACAGTAGAATGGGGGATAGGTATGGAGAGGCAATATCTCAGCTATGATGAAGTTGTACACAGAGGGTTTACGAGCTCAGGCCCTTCACGGTGGAAGTAAAAGCCCTACGTCTCGGTGCCCGGAGGCGGTCGATTGGATTATATGCGTGTGGTGTTACAAGGGGTGCAAACCCTTGTGCCATAGGAGGAGGGTGGCTTATAGAGAGTGTGCTAGGACCCTAGCCATCCCCCATTGCAAAGGGTTCAATGTACATAAAAGCGGGTGTTACTGATAACGCAGCCATAAGTGCTATTAATGATCTTAAAGATTATGGAGTGAACGCCTGACCGTTGCAGTGCTGAGTGACTCCTGGTCTTCAGTAGGTCGAGTGGTTCCTTGCGTGGTCGAGTGAAATCGGGTAAGAGGAATACCCGAGTGATATGGTTGGTCGAGTGGATTGCACTCGACGCCTTCCTTGGGTACTCATTGTTGTCTCTTGGATTTCTTTGCTTCTAGGGTAGTGACCTTGGGTAGGGCGTATAGGTCAGGCCTGTGACCCTACCCTAGGTCTGTATTCTCATCACTTCCCTTCCTTGGACAAGCATCCCACTTATGATTAACCCCTCTCACAAGCATCTGCAACTACGAAAGAAGAATTAAGGTAAACCTAACCATAGCATGAAACATATGGATCCAAATCAGCCCCTTATGAAGCAACGCCTAAACTAGGGTTTAAGCTTCTGTCACTCTAGCAACCCATCATCTACTTATTACTTCCCAATGCCTTCCCCTAGGTCCAAACAATGGTGAAGTGTCATGTAGTCGACGTTCACATACCACCACTAGAGGAAAGACAACATACATCTCATCAAAATATTGAACGAATACCAAATTCACATGACTACTTATAACAAGACTTCTCCCATGTCCTCAGGGACACACATAACTACTCACAAATCATATTCATGTTCATAATTAGAGAGGTATTAATATGCATAAATGATCTAAACATATGATCTTCCACCGAATAAACCAACTAGCATCAACTACAAGGAGTAATCAACACTACTAGCAACCCACAGGTACCAATGTGAGGTTTTGAGACAAAGATCAGATACAAGAGATGAACTAGGGTTTGAGAGGAGATGGTGCTGGTGAAGATGTTGATGGAGATTGAGCCCCTCTTGATGATAGGATCGATGGTGATGACGATGGTGACGATTTCCCCTTCCCGGAGGAGTGGTTCCCCGGCAGAACAGCTCCGCTAGAGCCCTAGATTGGTTCCGCCAAGGTTCTGCCTCGAGACGCGATGCTTCATCCCGAAAGCTTCCTTATGATTTCTTTTCAGGGCAAAAGACACCACATACCAAAAGATGGGCATCGGGGGGCTGCCAGGTGGCCCACAAGGGTAGGGGGCGCGCCCTCCACCCTCATGGACAGTGGGTGGCCCCCCTCTAGTGCTTTCTTTGCCCAATATTTTTAATACATTCCAAAACTGACTTTCATGGAGTTTCGGGACTTCTGGAGTTGTGCAGAATAGGTCTCTAATATTTGCTCCTTTTCCAGCCCAGAAATCCAGCTGCCAGCATTCTCCCTCTTCATGTAAACCTTGTAAAATAAGAGAGAAAAGGCATAAGTATTGTGACATAATGTGTAATAACAGCCAATAATGCAATAAATATTGATATAAAAGCATGATGCAAAATGGACGTATCAAAAACACATGTCTATGGTTAGGAATCTTTTACCATCTTTGATCAACGAGCTAGTCTAGTAGAGGCTTACTAGGGACATGGTATTTGTTTATGTATTCACACATGTATTTAAGTTTCCGATCAATACAATTATAGCATGAATAATAAACCTCTATCATGAATAAGGAAATATAAAATAACAACTTTATTATTGCCTCTAGGGCATATTTCCTTCATTCTCACACTTGCACTAGAGTCAATAATCTAGTTCACATCACCATGTGATTTAATACACATAGTTCACATCGCCATGTGACCAATACCCAAAGAGTTTACTATAGTCAATAATCTAGTTCACATCGCCATGTGAGTAACACCCAAAGAATACTAAGGTGTGATCATGTTTTTCTTGTGAGAGAAGTCTAGTCAACGGGTCTAGTAGAACGCCGACGATTTCAATAATACTTGTGTTTCCGATTGTAACGTGACAACACTTATACCAAAATGACTTTGTTGATTGTTAATGTGTGTGCCTTTGCAAATCGAACATCAAAATTACCACAACATGTTGGTGCCATGTCATGGTACCAAGCCAAGTTTCATTATTTTCATGCGTGTTTTGGATTTACAGGAATTAAAAAACTAAGTTTCTCAATGTTTCCAGCCAGGCCACGATGCCCAGAATTTTGAATTTCATTCCCATTTCTTGCATGGGACCTAGGAATTTACCCGAGGACACACATGTGATTTTTCAACCAACTTTGGTGGATTGGAGCATGTGCTTGTATTTCAAATTTGAATTATGCACACAAATGTGACACGTTCCCTCTCAGAACCACGAGCCTTCTTGAGAGAAGCTCCGGTTTGCAAGAAGCTTATACCAAAATTTGTTTCTATTCGGCCAAAAAATTTACCACAGCATGGTAGTACCATAACATGACACCATGCCAAGTTTCATTTCAGGTGTGTTTTAGATTTACAAGAATTTTAAAACCAAGTTTCTCAATGTTCTCGGCCGAGCCACGATGCCCGGATGTTTGAATTTTATTCCCATTTCTTGCATGGGACCTAGAAATTCACCCGAGATCACAGATGTGATTTTTCAACCAACTTTGGTGCACGGGAGCATGTGCTTGTAGTTCAAATTTGAATTATGCACATTAAATGACCAGAAACTTAATTAATATATAAAAAGGCCAAACAAACCCGGAATAATTCCAAAATTTAACAGGGCACTCATGTAGTTCTATGTTTCCTTTGTGAAGAAACTCAAGGGGGCAGCGTATATCATTTCACACTCAAAGGTGGCATGTTCCCTCTCAGAACCATGAGCCTTCTTGCGAGAAGCTTCGGTTTGCAAGAAGCTTATACCAAAATTTGTTCTTATTCAGCCATTTTTTTACCACAGCATGGTAGTACAATGACATGACACCATGCCAAGTTTCATGATTTTCAGACGTGTTTTGGATTTACAAGACTTTTAAAAACTAAGTTTCTCAATGTTCTCGGCCGAGCCACGATACCCAGATGTTTGAATTTTATTCCCATTTCTTGCATGGGACCTAGAAATTCACCCGAGGACACATATGTGATTTTTCAACCAACTTTGGTGCACGGGAGCATGTGCTTGTGGTTCAAATTTGAATTATGCACATTAAATGACCAGAAACTCAATTAATGTATAAAAAGGACAAACGAACCCGGACTAATTCCATAATTTAACAGGGCACTCATGTAGTTCTATGTTGCCTTTGTAAAGAAACTCAAGGGGGGGCAGTGTATATTGTTTCGCACTCAAAGGTTGCACGTTCCCTCTCAGAACCACGAGCCTTCTTGAGAGAAGCTTCAGTTTGCAAGAAGCTTATGGGGCTATTTGGATGGCATCCCCAAGCTGCCCTTCCAAAATTTTGGTTGTTAACCACAGGTTGGGCCAGTGTTTGGATCGCAGCCAAGTTTTTGGCTCACAGCCAACTTATTGGCCAGCTGTTGTTATTCCGCACTAGCGTGTGGGCGAGTTCCGCCGGCTATTTCCTTCGCCAAAATTTTGGCATGATGTCGTTTTGGTCAGGTTGGTGTGGGCATAATCCAAACGGCCCCTATACCAAAACTTGTTCCAAATCGGCCCATTTTTTTACCACGGCATGTTAGTGCCATGACATGACACCATGCCAAGTTTCATGATTTCCAGGCGAGTTTTGGATTTACATGTCCAAGTTTCTCGATGTTCTCGGCTGAGTCACGACGCCCAAATGTTTGAATTTCATTCTCATTTCTTGCATGGGACCTAGAAATTTAACCAAGGACACACATGTGATTTTTCAACCAACTTTGGTGCACCAGAGCATGTGCCTGCAGTTCAAATTTGGATTATGCACATTAAATGTCCAGAAACTCAATTAATGTATAAAAAGGCCAAACGAACCCGGAATAATTCCAAAATTTAACAGGGCACTCATATAGTTCTATGTTGCCTCCGTAAAGAAAATCAGGGGGGAGGCAGCGTATATCATTTCACACACAAAGGTGACATGTTCCCTCTTGGAACCACGAGGCTTGTTGAGAGAATCTCCGGTTTTGCAAGAAGCTTATACCAAAACTTGTCCCAATTCAGCCAAAAATTATACATATGAAAACATGGCTTAGATTATCCCGAACATCTCGCTACCTAGACCAATGTACTATGATTTGAAATCAACATAAAATGGATACACATATTTGAATTGGAGATCGTATGGTACATGTAGTTCATAGTGAAATATGATTACTGCTCTATGCATGTTTTTTGTTATCAAGATAATATTTAAATGATTGTATAACTTGACAACAATCGTATTCAAATAAAGAAAATTGATTCAAATTCAGTCCATATGGTAGACGACAATATATGTGTTCATAGGGTGGAGTAAAATGTTCATATATAATGGAAGATCAAAATGTACGACTACATCAATTATAAACTGCAAGGTCACCTAACCATATATTCGAATTCAACATAACATGGATTCAAAAATTGAAGTTCGAGATCCTGGCATTTGTAATCATATAAAAAGGGACATTACTCTTTCTTTTGGTGGGAATTGATTTGTTTTTGTTTTTGTTGAGGGAAGTGCGAATCGATTCCTTGTTCTCCCGATTTTTTTACATTTTTCTTGTAGTTTTTTCAATGGCATTTATAGCAATATAGTAAAAGGGGACATGACTCTCTTGTGTCTTGTATGAATTGTTTTTTTGTACACGTTAAGTTTGTTCTGCCGAACAAGGAATCCGCACCTTGTTATCCCGAAATTTTCAAGCTCGAGTATCTTTTGTCTCACCTGCTTTGAAACTCCCGCCTCTTCAACCCGCGCCGCGCCTTGTTATCCCGAAATTTTGACGCGCGCAAAAACTCCCTTCTCATTCGAAATCGGTCCCGCAGCTGAGACACGTGAAATCCCCCTTCTACCCCTCAGCCGAAAATGAAGCTCGACGTCGCGGTGTCAAAACAGGTGGGGGTATGTTGGTAACTTACCCTACATTTCGGACAAGCACGTCCCTAAGCCATGGCTCCCCCATCCCTTCCCCTTCGCCCCCCCCCCATTCATACACCGAGGCCACCATAAACTGCGACACCCCACGCTCCTCCGTCGGCCTCCCGACCTCTGCCCAGCCGGAGACTCTTCCCCGACTATGTCGTCCACCGTAACAGCTCGCCGTCACTCATCCACCGCACTGGATGAGGATCCGTCATTGATCTTGTCGTCCCCCGGATCAACCGCCCCATCCTCCACCCCCAAGGAGCTGCCCCGACGTTCGCCTCGTCTATCACGCCACCTCCATACCCACGGTGCCGTCTTGACCTGCCCCACTGGAACATCAGCACCCTCACTAATTCCTCCAATGAAGTCAAGGCCAACTCGGCGCCACCAAGGAGGTTCTGCACTCACCGCTACATTTTATCTTTTATTCGATCTCACGGGGCTGCCGGTGCTCGATACCGAGCAGCCATGGCGGGTCTCCATCAACGGCGCCATCACCGGCCACTTCATCCATGGCGTCTCTCCCCCATGTCGTTGATTCCTCCACGGTGACTTCCACACCGGCACTAGCTGCAGCTGCTCCGGCTCTCGCTCGCGCCGCTGCTACTGCTGCTACTCCGGCTCTCGCTCATGATGCGGCTCTGTTCTTGCTGTCGGTCGCGCTGCTGCACTGCTCTTGCTTTTGTTCGTGATGCTGCTCTGCTCTGCTATTGCTGTCGGTCGCGCTGCTGCTCCGCTCTTGCTCTAGTTCGTGCCGCTGCTCTGCTCTTGCTCTCGCTCGCATAGCTGTTGCTGCTGCACGACCTCCGGCAACTACATGAGTTGTTGCTTTAGCACTCGCTCGCGATGCTACTGCACGACTCGCTCTCTGTCAGTGCGTCCCCTGCTCGAGCATCTGGTGATTTAGATCACTGCTTCTCTGCTACTAGTGCTTGAATGCCCTAAACATATATTGCAATGCTCTGCTACTAGTTCAATCAGTTTCGACAGTAAAATTCAGTTTCGACTGTAAAGTTTAGTTTCTTCAGTTAAGTTCAGAGTGAACAATACTTACATCATCTGTCGGAGCGTCCGTGGCGCGGCTGATGCGTTTTACATCTAGCACTTTTTGGTGATGTATTTTACATCATCTATTGCAGAGAATATTAGAGTCCCACTTCAAACTAATGTTGTCTGTCTTGTCCTGCTTCAGCCTCGCCGCCGTACACCTCACCGGAGCTGCTCCAATGACGGAACCGTCCATCACAGCGGAGTAGTACCCTCGGCGCCGTTCCCAGAGGCTTCAGATCTTCTTCCCCGCCTCCGACAGTCACACCAGCATCACCATCCTCCACGTCCAACCCAATGATGCTGAGGTCTACAAGGCTATGTCAAAGAGGTTGTACACTCATCGCATCACTTTGTTACTCTGCATTCATGTCGATCCCTCAGGGATCCTTTGCTATGGAACTACTATGGTACTACTATTCGTGCATTTGGTTAGAAGGAGGGGAGCAAAGCAAAACTGGAGGATTTTTCCTTTGGTGTCTCTTTCAAAGAAAAAACGTAGGAATTTAAATATTTACTTGGACGTCCTTTTCAAATTAATATGCATGAAGAACAGAACTAATTGCATTATTGGCATAATAAGATTCTTATTTTTTTTCATTTTCACGTGGTTTGACTTTAATTTGACCATGTTTCTCCATGCCTGTATTCTTCCAATTCATGTGAACCAAACACCCAGGTTGACTGAAATCCTATGTTTCCGAATGCTCTGTTTTGCACGTGCATTCCTATTCTATTCCTGTGTTTTTCCAGTCCCCTCGTTCATAGAATCCTCCAATTCTAAGGAGCCCTTACAGATTTACTTCATTTTCAGATAGGCGCCAAAGAAAACTATGTGTGTTATGTCATGCTCCTGTCGTGTTGTCATCCACCCCACCTGAGGTGCACCATCGATAGAAGCGTTCACTGTAGTAGAGATTCCCCCTGCAGACTTTCTTTCGCTGCCTCGGATCATCTTCCCCATTGTCGGCGGCCACTCCAACTGCATTACCATCATTGACTGAGCAGATGAACCTGAGGACTACACAGTTCCGAAAGAGAGGTCGCAGTCTTTCGTGTTTGCTTACGTTATACATCGGTTATTATTACCTGCTACTTTATCGTTCAAACTTGAGTTTTAAAATGCCTGTGGGTCTCCTATCGAGGCAGCAATGAATAGTATTTGTCTACTATCTGGTTCATCTGGGGTCTTCTGTGTGGTTCATGTTGGGTGGGAAACAAACAATAGATGATCCATTGTCTATCTTTTTAAAATGAAGCTATAATCTACCTGCTCTCATTAGTTTTGGATCCATCCACTCGTTTGCTACCAGCAGTCTTGATTTTTGCATGCACCCCTTAGGCCTTACAAAATCTAACTATTTTTTATTATGCATGTCAGATATTGTACACAATCGTACTGAACATGTAGAGAAAAAGAGAAGACCGTTGCGTGGGAATATAATGCCATGCAGACGCCGCTCCATGGTGGGCAAAGTGGGGGCCCCTCCCGCCATTCCAGATTGTATTCCATAGGAAGATAACTGTTCAGATGGGGATTCAGAGGGAGCCGACCACTCCTGTTTACCACCTAAGGTGTTTGATCTAACTTGGCATGCTGATGTTGGTCATATCATGCATATGGCGCCTCGCATTGCTTACATTATACATCTTATATGTAATCAGCTTAGTTTAGATTTGCTTTGTGTGAATGCCACCTGTTTGGTTTTTATATCATACTCCCACCATTCCTAAATATTTGTCTTCTTAGAAATTTCAACAAGTGACTACATATGGAGCAAAATGAGTGAATCTACACTCTAAAATATGTCTATATAAATCCATATGTGGTAGTCCATTTGAAACCTCTAAAAAGATAAATATTTAGGAACTGAGGGAGTATATGGGAATTATGCAATGCCATCTTCTTTAGACAGGCATCATATATGTGAATCATGCAATGCCATCCTGTTTAGCCAGTCATCGTATATGTGAATTGTATCGTGCCATATTTTTTCATAATGTATTCCATTTGTCAACAATGTTTATACATTCATCTCCTCTTCCTGTGCATCAGCCATTTGAGTTGGTCATGGGAAAATCTGGAGTGAAAACAAGGTCTTCTGAGAAGTCAGTGCTACCTATCGATGCAGATTTCTTGCTGGTTATAGATAGCTCCTCAGAGGGGGATTCAGAGACAGATGACCAGTCGTATCCCCCCCTCCCCGAGGTGCATGCTCTAACTTGGCAGGGTTATATTTCTCATATCATGCATATGGTGTCTTGCATTGCCATGCCATCTGCTTAGATTAGACATGCTTTGTGTGAATGCCTCTTGTTTGCTTTCTATATCAGATATGTGAATTATGCAATGCCATGTTTTTCAGCCAGTTATCATATATGTGAATTATGCACCGCCATGTAGCCAGGCATCATATATGTGAATTATCTCATGCCATCTTTTTTTTCATTACGTATTCCATTTGTCGACAATCTATGTATATTGAACTACTCTTCATGTGTATCACCCATTTGGGCCGGTTATGGAAAAATCTGGAGTGAAAACAAGGTCTTCAGAGCAGGCAATGGTACCTGTTGAAGCATATATCTCAATGGTTACAGGGAGCTCCTCAAAGGAGGATTCAGAGACAGATGACCAGTCCAATATCCCAGCAGAGGTGTATGTTCTAAGTTGCAATGTTTATGTTTCTCATATCATGCATATGGTGTCTTGCATTGCTTAGTTTAGACATCATATGCACAATTTTGAATTCCATCTGCTTAGTTTAGAGATCATACATGCGAGTGCTAGGTACTTAGTATATGAATCAATTATGCCAATTATATCATGCCATCCTGTATACTTAGACAACATGTATGTGAATTATTTCATCTCAACCTATTTTAGAAAGACATCATATAGTTTTGTCATGTCATCCTGTTTAGATACTCATGATATGTTGAATTATGCCATTATATCCTGTTAAGTTATCCATCATATATCTGAAACTGTGTCATGCTATCCTGTTTAGTTAGGCATCATATATGTGAAATTGTGTCATGCTGTCCTGTTTGGTTAGACAACATATATGTGAATTACCACATATGTCTATCATACAATGTCTGTACGTTCAATTTCTTTTCTTGTTTATCAGCCATTTGAATTGGAGGGGGTGATGGAAGTATCTAAGGGAGCAAAAATCCGTTCTTCACAAAAGACAGTGCTACCCGTCGATGCAGATAGAACCATGGTTGTACTGGCCCACAAACTAGCCCCACCACACATAATCGAGACTCTTCCAGATTGCACACTTACACCGTTGGGCAGAGAACCAGCTACAACCCATATAAACGCAACCCCAGTGGATAGTAACCCACTTCTAGTTGCCAAAGCACCATGTCCACCACAGAGTACCCCCACACGAGCAGTTTGTAAAGCAACTGCGCCAAAGCATGAAGACCACCACAGCTAACCCAAACTCCACGTTTAAACCAGAAGAGCAACTGTTCTCAGGTCAGATTCCGTAGCTATGGTCCATACTCCTTTGATGTTGCATCACTGTATTTACTCATACCAACTACTTTCAAATTTGAAGGATCCAATTGAAACTCCAATCGTGCAACAGGTATGTTTTAAACATATTTCTTTAACTGGATTGTTGTTCTAACTTCTTGTTCTATGTTGATTTCAGTTTCTGTTGTATAAACAGTTATGTTCTCATGTGATGCACATTACAAGTGTTGCCAATGTTCTGTAGTTTCTCACACTTATATTCTGTCTATGTTGTTGTGTCTTAAAAATATATGGGATGAACTGTGTCTCTATCTTGATTAGGAAACATAAACTAGAATGATATGGACAATACAGTGATCATAGTACATAGATATATGTTTGTTTCATGTTGTTATCCTGTCCACCTTACTACTGAACCGATTTACCAAAATGAGTTTCGTATACTACATGCTAAACCTGTGATGTGTCTGCTTGTTTCTCTTGTAGTATGCAAACAAAATATTGGAGAAGAGCACCCCACTATGCAATGGTAGAGAAAGTAATGTAGATAAGGTTCAAGATAGTGAGACAACCCTGTTGGTCTCCAAGAAAGGTGCTAAAAATGATCTTGTAGATAGTGAGAAAACCACGGTCCTGTGTTGATGTAGTGTTCGAGTTACTGGCCAGTACCGCTGGCACAAGCTCTTCGAACTTGTTGCCTGAATCACTTTGACTTCTTCAGTCTCAGCTCCAAGATGAAAGGCATCAGTCAGCTGTGTTACGGCAAGAAGCCGAAGGACTGAG
This sequence comes from Triticum dicoccoides, assembly GCF_002162155.2. Lineage (NCBI taxonomy): Eukaryota > Viridiplantae > Streptophyta > Magnoliopsida > Poales > Poaceae > Triticum > Triticum dicoccoides. Next base: position 654,693,034 of record NC_041391.1, on the reverse strand, counting down.
AAAGTCCCTGCAGAATTCAGATGCATACTTTCTTGTGCAACAGCAAGAGCTGGAGGATTTAAGCGCCAAACAAGAGAAAGTTAATAAGCTTGCTAAGCATCTTGCCAGCATTATGGGTACCCAGGATATTGTTTCTTGAGCTCTTCTGAAGTGGTTTCAGTTCTGGACTTGTTTTGCTGCGGCGTTTATATGCTGCTTTGTTCCCTATATTTGCACTGGTGGCGAACTTTGATGCCCAGTGGATGTAATATGTGTAATAGCTGTGATAGCCTAGCGTAAGTTGCTTGCTTATTTACTTCCTTGTTGTCTTGTTTACTTGTTTGTTTGTAGTCAGTGAAGCTCTTTTTCCGCGGTTTGCTAGTGGCCGCAATAACCTATTTTTTAAAACTAGGCCACAATAACCATGGGCTACATATTTACTGTAGTGACACTGGGCCTCCTACGGGCTGTAGAAACAATGGGCCTTCTACGGGTCGTAGACACAATGGGACTTATACGGGTCGTATCATCAATGGGCCTTATACGGGCCGTATGATCGATTGGCCAAACATGGGCCAATAATAGACTGCATTATGGTCGTAAACGAGCTAGAGTTGGAATCGTTCGTTCATGGGCCGAACATAACGGGTCGTTGTTAATAGGCCGTATTTTATGATGCTCTGAAAATGGCCCAATGTATTAACGGGCCACAAATGGGCCGACTGTAACAACAGGTTGAATTTGGCCGGCAAGCAGAAAATGACAGTAACGGGCCGTAAGTAACCGAATGCTGGAAGTGAGCCCAAGAATAAATGGGCCCTGAGAAGGCCGAAAGATAACATGGGCTGGAAACGACCCAATGGAATAATGGGCCGTTAATGGGTATAAAGTGGGGAAAACTTTGTTTTTGCCACTCTAGTTTTTGCCAACTTTGCTTATGCCACTCTAGAATTTGACATCTCACTTTTGCCACTCTTAGTTTTTGACAATACATCACAAATGCCATTTCGTGGCAAAAACGATAATTTTTTATTTCACTTTTGCCACTCTTAGCTTTTGACATGTATCACAATTGCCACTCAATTTTTTTTGCTTTTGCCACGGAATGGCAAAAGTGATATATTGTCAAAAGCTAAGAGTGGAAAAAGTGAAATGTCAAATTCTAGAGTGGCATAAGCAAAGTTGGCAAAAACTAGAGTGGCAAAAACAAAGTTTTCCCTATAAAGTGATACACTGTTCATTACGGGCCAGTTTCACCACGGGCCGTTAATGGGCTAAGAGTTACAAAGGGCCTCATATGGGCCGAAAGACGTCATGGGCCATACATGGGCCGGAAGTTTAAACGTGTTGGAATCATATTGGACGGCCCAGATGATGCTACTGGTCCTAAAGCGGGTAGGTCATAACGGGCCCTTGGTTAGTGGGTTGTAAATGGGCTATATGCGAATAGACCATTAATAGGCTTTCCATGGGAGGACCCGCCACCTTTTGACCAAGTCAAATGGGCCGGCCTTTTCACAGGAATGGGCCTCTGTTGGGCCGTGCCATGTGACGATGTATCATAGGCACCTTCGGTCCAATGAGTGGATGACATCTGTCCAAACGATGAGCCGACACGTGTTTCCTCCAACCAATAATGATTTTACACATGGAAAAACCCCATTGGTACGTGCTGTTAACGGGTTATCGGATCCCAAACCGGACCCGATAGCTTAACGGTGTTCCGTTATGGTGGATGCCACGTGTCGGTCACCCTTGACAAAAGCACTTCTGTGATGCGCGATTTATCGTCATGGAAGTGGACACTTCCGTGATGATAATTTTGGTAATGTCATGGAACACTTCTACGACAGTACAAAAATGACTATCTTGATTCTGTCATAAAATCTTCATGGATGTACATGCATGACAGAAAACGTGACCTACCGTGACAAACACGTATCATCACGGAAGTGTATTTTTTATAGTGGTAGCAATATACGCATCCACTTGTAATAGAGTAATACTAATCCTACTTACATATATTCTTTGAGCATCATGGCATGGTCAGATGCTAACGCATTATAATGATGGCGCAAGCTATATATCCATGACACGACCACTGCTCTTGTAGTGAGCAATTATCCTGCATAAACAACATCGCAAGCCAGAGTAATTGTTCTTTTAAAAAATAAAAACATATCAACAAATATTGATTGGATAGAATTCACCTGATTTGTCCGGATGATAGATAAATAGTATATCCCGTTCATGGATCACCTCTAGTAATTTCAACAGCGATTTAACCACTCTCCCAAGGCCCCGGTGAAGGCGGCATTTTGAAATGCGACCATAGCACAACCGGAGCTGGGCAGCTCAGAAAAGGACCCTTCGAGTCGTGCTTGACTTTATCCACGTCCATCAGGCGGGTCAGCAAGGCACAGCGGTGGATGCGGCTGGCTCATCAACTGGCAGGCAGAGTCAGCACACATGCGCGTGGAGGTGGGGCTTGGCACGACGGCGGGCTCATCAACTATGCTCCATATACTGACTTAACTCATCAACTGTGCATGAAAATATGGCCCAGCTCAACCATTGCATCTCTTACTTCTTCAGTCCATGCATCATCCAATTATCTTTTAAATACTTCAATAAGAAATTTTATGCAATATCCACGATGACTGTCAGGGAACACCAATGGTTCTTCATCCTGTGAGTAATTTAGGCATAGTCCATACTCCTGCTGGAGATCATCTGCAATATCTCTTGGCCTATAATATGGGTTGTCACATAACTTTTCCTCAATAATGCCAACACCCCATTGTCGTGTCCCCAATCGAGGAGCATCCGGGCGGCCAGTCCTGAGGGCGGCTCGACTATAGAGGCAGCACGTCGTCGTTAGTTGATAACACCTCGGAGGGCAGGGGTTTGTAAGATTGTGCATCTCCCCGAGTCAACAGGAACACAAATTGATTCCCAGGTTGAGAATTCCGTAGTGCAGATTACTCAGTTCATAGCCAATATCTGTTGGCAGATACATGGGCCAATTGTATCTTTGCATCAAGCTCAACTAGCGATCTGTACTTTGAGATGCTGCCTGACAATTTCTCAGCCTGTTAATCGACATATTCAAAATCTTCAGATTGGACAAAAACTCCAATAGTATCTTGGAGAGTCCGCTAAACATGCTATAGGCGAGCGTGATGGTGGACCGCATGCGGCTCATAGCGGTGGGTCAGGACCGCGCCGTAGTAGCAGAGGCAGAGGCGGCTCTGGGAAGCTTCGCTGCAAAGGAAACGGCGGCCACAAGGCCAACAGTTTATCAGCGGTGGATTAGGGTAGGTAGCAGTAGAGTCGAGCGACGACGGCGATGAGTAAGCGCGCGGGAGACTAGTGCAGCGCGGGGCAGAGCGAACACAAATCCGCGCGGTGCCCGGGCGGCGGCTCACAGGCGCGGCGGTGGAAGCAATAGCTTGCCGCAGCTGCGGGGGCGATGCCGGTGGAGGCAGCAGGCGCTCGAGGCGATTCCGCGGCGGAGACCGACTCCGTGGCGTTATCCACTTCCTGTCATGGCCCCGCCCCTTTTTTTAACTTTCCTTGAATCTCGTGTAAATCCAAATCAAGGGCTATTGCTCTTGTCCTTTTGTTGCCATCACAATGAGCTTCAACTTTTGATTGCTTTTACTCTCGTCAGCCGCCCTGGATGGGATTTACTTCACGAATAATTTCCTTTCAGAGAATAAAAAACAAGAATCTATCCTGAAGCGACTCGGTGGCCGCGTATGAGGTATTGCAGCGGAGAACTTCTGTCTGTGTCAGCCACACACTGAAAATCGACCCGGTTTCGACGGATCGTACAATCACAGCGACGCGCACCATGCAACCCTAATTTTTCTTCAACTCAAATCTTGTACTCCCAGATCCAAGGTAAATCATGTGTGATTGCCTTGTACCGGTTCTTCTTCATCCGGCTGATTTTGAGCTACTCGATCCCTGAAAAGCTTCCTCCAAGAACTCAACACCACCGTGCGCGAGCCCCACAGTGGGCGCCAACTGTCGTGGATTTTTCACGGCAGATGTCCTCGTCGAAAGGACTTAGTCGTGAGGCCAACGCATCTACATAGTAGTTTGAGAGGGGTTGAGTGGAACGAGAGACGCAAGGTTTTTTACCGAGGTTCGGCCCCTTACGGTGGAGGTAAAAGCCTACTCCTGCTTCATTGATATTGATCATGGTGCTCACGATTACAATGGTGCTCTTTGGCTACCTCTCTCTCGAGAGCTATTGACTTGTCTGTCTCAACTTGTCCAACTTGTCCCTCTTGGGGTGCCCTGTCCCTCCTTATATAAGTTAGAGGGGCGGGTTACATGTGGAGTCCTAGTAGTACTAGTCTATCTTCTATAATAAGCCGGATACAAGTCCGTGTCTTGCTTCCTTTGTAAGGGATTATTCCTTATGCTTTCCTCTTAAGCCGACCCACCATAACATAAGCTAGCCTTTCCATGAACCGCCTTCTGTGCCGTTGGGTCTTGTTAATCGTCTGACCGACCTGCCGGGTTACTAATGAGTCGCCGAGGTTCGGGCAGGGCTCCAGTGAGTTGCCAAGTATCAATCGGGTCTCTAGTGAGTCGCCAAGTCTGGCCGGGTCATATTTCTGGCCGGGTCATACCGCGGGGTATATCCCCGACATCCTGCGAGCCATCGCGCGCGCGTGAGCGTGGGAAAGGTGTAGGATCGAAAGTATGTCTAGAGGGGTTGATTAGACTACTTGACCAAAAAAAATCTAGCATTTTCCCAATTTTAGTTCTTGGCAGATTTTAGCAACTTAGCACAAGTGAAGCAATCAACCTACACATGAAATTCTAAGAGTATAGCAGCGGAATGTAAAACAATTGCATATGAAGGTAAAGGGAGGAGTTTGAGGAAGCAAACGGAATGTTGACACAGAGATTTTTATCCATGGTTCCAATAGGTGGTGCTATCGTACATCCATGTTGATGGATACTTCGACTCACGAAGGGTAATGGTTGCGCGAGTCCACGGAGGGCTCCACCCACGAAGGTCCACGAAGAAGCAACCTTGTCTATCCCACCATGGCCGTCGCCCATGAAGGACTTGCCTCACTCGGGTAGATCTTCACGAAGTAGGCGATCTCCTTGCCCTTACAAACTCCTTGGTTCAACTCCACAATCTTGACGGAGGCTCCCAAGTGACACCTAACCAATCTAGGAGACACAACTCTCCAGAAGGTAATAGATTGTGTGTTGATGATGAACTCCTTGCTCTTGTGCTTCAAATGATAGTCTCCCCAACACTTAACTCTCTCTCATAGGATTAGATTTAATGGAAATAAGATTTGGGTGGAAATCAACATGGGGAAGGCTAGAGATCAAGATTTATGTGGTTGGAATGGAATATCTTGACCTCAACACAAGTGTAGGTGGTTCTCTCTCAGAAAATGTATCTTGGAAGTGTAGGCATGTTCTGATGGCTCTCTCCACGAATGAAGAGTGGGTGGAGGGGTATATATAGCCTCCACACAAAATCTAACCGTTACACACGATTTACCAAACTCGGTGGGACCGAATCATGAAACTCGGTCAGACCGAATTGACCCGTCAATATATATAACCTGACCCTGGTGGTGTGACCGAGTGGAACAACTCGGTGGCACCGAGATGCAAAACTGCAAGCAGTTACTGCAACTCGGTGTGACCTAAAGGTTCTAATCAGTTGCACCGAGATTGAAAACCTAGATCAACTTAGTGATCTCGATGTGACCGAAAAGGATGAATCAGTTAAACCGAAATGCACAAAGAGGTTTTGGAAGTTTAAGTCTATGACGAATCGGGGACTCCGAGTGCTCCTCACATAGAGTGGTTCGAATCTGACTTGATCAAACTTTGTGATGTAGCATGAATAGAGTTTGAGACGAGAAAAGCATAGATAGATAGAGAAGGTTCTTAGGCATTCTTGTCCATCCATTTGGCAAAAGAGAAAAAGGCAAGCAATCAAAGCAACAAATGGATGTCCTCGAATGAGTAAAATATGCAACCAACATGCTCACACAATAAAATGGCAAATGAAACATGTGTCAAAGCATGCACAACCAATTCTAGCATCTATCAAACAATTGGCGATGACTAGGTCATCTATATATGAGTATATTGACTTGGGAGTCAAATGAGAACATTTGATCATAGGTCATACTCATCGTTTAAGCACAAGTGGGGTTACCACTTTTACATAAAGCATTGTTGTGCTCACACCATTAGAGTTGCTTTAGCTCAATTCTTTGGAGTAAAACTCCCCCTAGATGTGAGATCCCCCTTAAGAGGGATGAACTAACCTTGGGTTTTGTCGATGATGACTTCATGTAGATGTTGAAGATGTGGATGCTCAATGTTGTTGATCATTTGGAGCATTCCATTGGAGTGAGTTGCACTTTGAATACCTACACGGGTTAGTCCCACAAGGAACAAACAAGGATATCCATAGACATAGAGTGATGCACACACAAGATGATGTCCATGAAAGCATTAGGTTACCTTGTTACTCATCTTACCAACAAGAGGGTTTGTGACTCCTTGGACTAGTGCAAGATATGGAAGTTGTTTGCACTTGTCCTTGCCGAAATGATAAGAGTGAAGTATGTTGGCGGAGTCACCCTCAAGAACTCTCTAGTTCTTCTTCTTAGGGATCCACACCATCTTGATGGGAATCCTTGGAGCTGTAGTCGTACTTGATGAAGTAGAACTTGATGTAGTCTTGGGAACCCACTTGACCAAGGCCTTAGGAGCTTCTTCAAATGCATCAATCTCCTCTTGAAGCTTGTCCTTGCCTTTTTACTTGTGGTCTTGTGGTGGAAGATCATCTTGAGCTTGTGTTCCATTGAAAGAAGTAGGATCGTACTTCTCTTGTTGAGGAACAAACTTTGTCTTGGGGTATTGATCTTCTTCCCACTCAACTCCATTGGCATTGAACTTTTGTTCAAAACCAACACCTTGATTCTTCCGGTGCCTTCCTAGCTTGCATACAATCTCCTTGAATTGCTTACTTCCGGCAGGGCTCTTGTAAACACCTTTCTCCATAATTCCCTTCAATAAGCTATTTTCTTGCTCAAGTGTAACTTGGCTAAGAGAATCATTAGTGGAATCAAGAGAACTACTATAAGCAACAACATTGGATTTAGCATGATTGTTGTTACTACTAGATGAAGAATCTTTCTTGTTCTTGTTGTTAGACTTGACTTGTGGCATGTAAGTAGATAAGAGTAAATGCTTGGAAATGTAAGAAGAACTTTTCTTGCAAAGATCATCATTGATTGCCTTTAAAAACTCATGCTCTTGCTCAAGGTTGAGTTTTTCAAAGCGCAACTTCTCATGAGTCTTTAAAAGTTCTCGATGATCTTCCAAGATAGTTTCATGAGCTAACTTGAGAGTGTTTAGTTCTTTAGTTAGGCTCTCAATCTTCTCCTTATCATTGTCATTCATTTTATCATGATTAACATGATTAATTGACATTTCATCATAGTATTCATCACTAGAGTTGTCAACAAGTAAATCATCATCTCCTAACAAGTCATCTTCATCACTATTGAAATCAACATACTCGGGGTGTGATACCTTTGGGCCTTTAGCCATGAAGCATCTTCCAATTCCTTCATTTGGAGAGTCTAATATGTTGTAGGAGTTGGTTGACACAAGTGCTAGACCGGCAACACCTTCATCTTGAGTATATTCGAAGTCGGAGTGATAGCTTCTCTCGGAGTGATTGTCGGAGTCGGAGCCGGATACCCATTCACCAACATGAGCTTGATGTCTTCGTTTTGTGTAGCTCTTTGATGATTTGTCCTTCCTTTCCGAATCCTTGCTTCTCCGGGATGTTCTTCATTCATAACAATCATCTCTACTCCTCCTCTCTATTGGTGGTGATTCTTTTCTTCTACTTCTTCTTTTTGGAGAATCTTCTCTTCTTTTGTAGGGAGCCGTACACTCATTGGAATAGTGTCCGGGTCTTCCACAATTGTAGCAATTATGCTCACGACTAGAAGATCTTTTGTCATTGTAGGACCTTGACTTGGAACTTCTTTCCTTGCTTCTACTCTTGTAGAACTTGTTGAAGTTCTTCACCATTAGGCTCAATTCTTCATTGAAGGTTTGTTTCTCACTTGATGATGTGGGAGCTTCACATGAGGCTTTGTAAGCACCACTTGACTTGTTGTGGAGCTCTGCCTTATCCTTGAGTGACATCTCATGAGCAACAATTCTTCCAATGACTTTTGTTGGCTTGAGATCTTTGTAATTGGGCATCATTTGGATCAATGTGCACATGGTATCATATTTTCCATTCAAGGCTCTTAGGATCTTCTTGATGATGAATTTATCGGTCATCTCTTTACTTCCTAAGCCGGCAATCTCATTTGTGATGATAGCAAGCCTAGAGTACATTTCAGCAATGCCTTCACCATCCTTCATTTTGAACTTGTCAAGTTGACTTTGAAGCACATCCAATTTGGATTCCTTGACGGAGTCGGTACCTTCGTGAATGTCAATCAAAGTATCCCAAATTTCCTTTGCATTCTCAAGGCGGCTGATTTGTTGAATTCTTCGGGGCACAATCCGTTGAAGAGAATATCACAAGCTTGAGCATTGTATTGCAGCATCTTCAACTCTTCTGCGGTAGCTTCACGGTTCGGTTCTCTCCCATCAAAGAATTCACCTTGCAAGCCAATACACACAATAGCCCAAACGGCGGGGTTATGTCCAAGAATATGCATTTTCATCTTATGCTTCCAACTAGCAAAATTTGTACCATCAAAGTAAGGACCTCTACGGTGGTAATTTCCCTTGCTAGACGCCATACTCTCCTAGGTTGTGAAACCAAGGCTATGACCACCAAAAGCTATGGAAATCAAAGCAAATGGAGACCAAAGCTCTTATACCACTTGTAGGATCGAAAGTATGTCTAGAGGGGGGGTGATTAGACTACTTGACCAAATAAAAATCTAGCCTTATCCCAATTTTAGTTCTTGGCAGATTTTAGCAACTTAGCACAAGTCAAGCAATCAACCTACACATGCAATTCTAAGAGTATAGCAGCGGAATGTAAAACAATTGCATATGAAGGTAAAGGGAGGAGTTTGAGGAAGCAAACGCAATGTTGACATGGAGATTTTTTATCCATGGTTCCAATAGGTGGTGCTATCGTACATCCACGTTGATGGAGACTTCAACCCATGAAGGGTAATGGTTGCGTGAGTCCATGGAGGGCTCCACCACGAAGGGTCCACGAAGAAGCAACCTTGTCTATCCCACCATGGTCGTTGCCCATGAAGGACTTGCCTCACTCGGGTAGATCTTCACGAAGTAGGCGATATCCTTGCCCTTACAAACTCCTTGGTTCAACTCCACAATATTGACGGAGGGTCCCAACTGACACCTAACCAATCTAGGAGACACCACTCTCCAAAAGGTAATAGATGGTGTGTTGATGATGAACTCCTTGCTCTTGTGCTTGAAACGGTAGTCTCCCCAACACTCAACTCTCTCTCATAGGATTGGATTTGGTGGAAAGAAGATTTGAGAGGAAAGCAACTTGGGGAAGGCTAGAGATCAAGATTTATGTGGTTGGAATGGAATATCTTGACCTCAACACAAGTGTAGGTGGTTCTCTCTTAGAAAATGTATGTTAGAAGTGTAGGCATGTTCTGATGGCTCTCTCCACGAATGAAGAGTGGGTGGAGGGGTATATATAGCCTCCACACAAAATCTAACCGTTACAGACAATTTAACAAACTCGGTGGGACCGAATCGTGAAACTCGGTCAGACCGATCTAGTTCATAATGTGACCGTTAGGCATTTCGGTGGGACCGACATGTCAACTCGGTGGGACCGATATCGTTAGGGTTAGGGCATAACGTAATCTCATTGAGACCGATTACACAAACCCGGTGAGACCGATTTTGGTAGTAGACAAATAGAGAGTTGGTCAGGCAAACTTGATGGGACCGATTCGCTCATCTCGGTTGGACCAAAACGTTACGAAAGGGAAACAGAGAGTTTGCATTGCAATCTCGGTGGGATCGATCGCTCATCTCGGTTTGACCGAAACTTTATGAAGGGAAACAGAGAGATTACAATCCCATCTCGGTGAGAGCGAGATCCCTATCGGTGAGACCGAAAAGACTAGGGTTTCTGGCAGTGGCTATGTCAACTGAACTCGGTGGCGCCCGATAGAAAGTTTCGGTGGGACCGAGTTTGACTTTTGGTTTGGTACATATGTGGATGTGAGAAAGTAGTTGAGGGTTTTTGGAGCATATCACTAAGCACTTTGAGCAAGAAACTCATTAAGCAACACCTCACCCCCTCTTAATAGTATTGGCTTTTCCTATGGACTCAATGTGATCTTGGGTCACTAAAATGAAAAATGTAGAGTCTTGTACTTTGAGCTTGAGCCAATCCTTTTGTCCTTAGCATTTTGAGGGGTCCACGTTTCTCATCCATGCCATGCCAAACATTGAGCTTTCCTGAAATATTTATCTTGAAATAGCATTAGCTCAGTGAGCTATATGTTGTTAGGAATTACCAAAACCACCCAGGGATAGTTGCACTTTCAAAAGGTCGTACTAGTAGTAAGCAAAGCTTCTTCTCGTTTATTTCAAAAAAAATAAAACTTCTCCTCGTTTGCGAGTTGACGGGACACATCAAAACTAGTATATTAGTCTCCAAAAAGGGTTGACCATGTCCATGGCTACCATCCCGTGCTCCGTCATTCAGTGCATGCACGATTCACGTTCCATTGAGAAAATAATGTTGCGTATGTGCCATCGAATAGAATAACTTAATTTATAAAAAACGTGCCACTGCGTCCTGAACTAACTTTGATTCGTCCATGTGTGGTTCCCATGAACAACTACTACACTCGCCAAATTATCTGGTGAGCTGCCTCTTCATACAGAAATGAGCTCATCGTGTACCCGCGTGTGAGTATTAGGGAAAGAGGCAAAGAGTACCTGCATCGGTGCCTTCACCTCTTCTCTTCGTGCTCGTATTCCTTTTAAACATGGCAGCCCAGTGTAGTTACATCATACATGGCCAACCCACGCTATCACCATATTTCTTGGCCTCTGTGCCACACCTAGCTCTAGTAATCCACCAGCCTGTATTGCTTCTCGCTCCTCGTCTCTCTCAAAGTGCGGCGGGCTGGCGATTTTGCCATCTATTGAGGTCGGTTAACTCATCACATCTTAGCGACATGCCAAGAGCATTCTAAAAAGGGTTTTTTATTTCTGTGCCCCTGGTTCATTAGTTCTACTCATTCATTCCCACTCCGTTAACTTTTGTTCACTTTCCCCACTCCCTTGCCCGAAACCCTCTGAACAGGTTACAACGGACGTTGCCGTCGGGTCAATGCCTTTGACCGTTAACTCTAACAAGTGGGGTTGCGTATACGTGGGCGCATGCACATGACCGTGGTCATGGGGTAGCACGTGTCCATGGGACATGCCCGAAACGTCCCATCATATGAAGAGGGGCAACCACCTCCATCGCCCCTACCATTTCCCCCAAATACCCTCCCTGCCGAATTATCTTCCTCTCCCCCATGGGCGTCGTCTCGCTCTCCTCCACTGCCTCCACCGCACCATCTCACTCTCCCCCACCGCATCCTCTTCCTCACCTTCATCACCTCCATCTGTCCGATGGCCGAAGCTCATGGCGACGCTGGAGCAACGGCCGAAGATGTGGTGGAGCTGCAAGGTGCAGTGACCGCGGATGTCGGCGGCGTCCATGGCAGTGCGGGGAAACTCACAACCACTATGGATGTGGAGAAGGATGTGGCGGGCTCTGCCTCAGTGCTAAAGAATGTGACGGCGTCGAGCAGCGCAGTCCATCCCGATACCCCTGATGTGTAGCCTGCCATGGAGCAGCAGGTATTTGCACTTGCTTTTGGATATTAGCTTGTAGAGTTAGTTGCTCCCTAGTTGCATTGGTTAGATTCTGATTCGTACAGTAGCTCAGATGGTTAGAGTAGTTGGTTTGACGGATGGGCCGGGTTTTTTTATACTGGGGGGCGGGGGTTTTTGTACTAGGGTTTGTTGGATATATTCCTTGCAAAAATGCTAGATAGATTTGTATGAGAGATAGGGATCTCTGTGCTTCAATGCTACACAGATGTATGCTTATTAGATTTGTTTTTAACGCTCACGGATTGGGGTTTTTAATGCTACTTAGATTCGTTTTCTTAGACTGGGTCCCTATTAGATTTGTTTTTGAGTGCTACTCAGATTGGGGTTTTGAATGTCATATGCCCAAATGGAATCCATTGGTTAATAATTTATTTGATTCATTAGTATATAAATTTGTCCACAATATGTAGTTATATTAGCTCTGTTGTTCAATGTGTGTGCATGACAATGGAAAATGCAAATAGGATCATAGTATATTGGGAGTATATTAACCCTATGATCAATGTGTCATGTGTGCATATCTAAATTGTCAATTGGCTTTCGTATTTACTAGTGATGGATGTAATTGTATATTCGGGAGGATGATGGTTGGGGGTAGAAAGAGGAAGCTGGCCCAGTACGACCCGTACGATCCAGAGGAAAGTGACGACAAAGAATATGAGGTAAGCCTACTTGAAGTTTAGATTGTTCATTTAGCTACTTTGACATGGTGTATCGATGAATCTATAATGCATTAATGTAACTCATTCATGTGTGCAGTATGATTCTGGAGAAGAAGTGTACAAGGGCAACATCGCGTCCTTCACAGCTAAGGAGGTGGTGAAGATCAAGGCCAAGGGAGTTGCTTCCTTCTACAACCACAAGACCAAGAGGTGGCACTGCCCCTACTGCACCACCAAGCCAAATCCAAAGGATGGCCGCTTCGATCACCTTTTGTCTCATGCAGAGGATGTTGCGATTCGTGGGGAGGACTACATGATCAGGGGGCAGCATGCCGCCCTCGCGAAGGCCCTGACTCCAGCTTGATGTGATGATGTGATGCTGTGATGAACTGAATCTTTATCTTTATCTGTTGGGTTACTTTTGGTAGATTGAATCTGGCTGTTTATGGTTTGTTGAACTGAATCTATGGTGATGCTAGTAATATATTATGCTATCTATATTTTTCTGTCCTTAAATTTGCCTGTGGTGTATGGTTAGTTATGTTTAGATGTTGTGAACTATGATTTTAGGTGCTGCAATGATCACACATGTTGTTTCAGTGTTGCATCACTGGTCACACATGTTGTTTCAGTGTTGCTTCACTGATCACACATGCTGCTTTTTCACTGATCATAAAGGAGTATTATCCTAATTATTTGTCTCGTGTTTATTAATCAGATCAAATGCATGCTTTTTCGCACCAGCATGTTTCATTATCCGATGTTTTGAACTGACATTCGAATGGACAGTATAAATTCAAGAAATGCAAAAACAAATAAAACCTTGGCAAACTATCTATGTTTGTGTAGGAGATCATGTCTGCAAAATTTGAGGTGATTTGGAGGAGGTCAAATAAATTTGAATTTGAGAAATTTGCTCCAAATGAGCTCCCAGCTAGGGTAAACAACCCATTTGTAATCAAGTTTTTTTGGACCTACTAAATGAGCCAAATGTTTTTTATTAACACCTATTCACTTTCCATAGTGTAGATTCGAGGTCTCACTATTTTTTGAATTAACTTCATGTTTTTACATTTTCTTTTGAAAAAATATGCTTTAATATAAAAACTATTAAAAACACATTTAAAATATGAAAATGGAAAACTAAGTTCAGATCCTTCTTATTCACTTTGAAATAAAAGCTTTGGTGATTTTTTTGATTTTTATAAATTTTTCAGAAACAGAAGGTGACCTGTCGTGGAATTGTCACGTCAGATGTCCTTGTAAAAGGACTTAGTTGTGGAGCCATCGCAACTAGGAAGCTTGAAGGGGTTAATCGGGACAAAGGACACGAGAGGGTTTATACTAGTTCGGCCCCTTACGATGAAGGTAAGTCCTACGTCTAGTTGGGTTGGTATTGATGTTTCGATGACCAGGGAGCGAGATACGCTATGCTTGGCTCTCGATGAGTTGTTTCTTGCCCTAAGCCGCCAGCAGGTCGTACCCTTATATACACGGGTCAACGCCCTGCGCTTACAGAGTCCCGGCCGGCTTATAAACAATGTCCGGCTCGGTGACTAGTTAAGTCTACCTTATGATACAAGTAATATTATTACAGCGGTTTATTACAACGGGGCTTAAGTCGTCTGCGGGCCTTAAGCTCCCTCTGAACCGCCATCTTCATACCTTGGTCTTGGGCTTCTCTCTGGTGAGTCCTATTTGCATAACCCGGCCCCTCCTGGGCGGCTTACACAAATAGTTATATCCCCAACATTAGGCCCCAGATTGATTTGAACATGTTCATGTCAATCTTAAAATACCTTATGGACTATCATGCAGTCCTTTGTCTTGAATGAAGAATTTTAACCCACCGAGACGTCATCATCTGGATCCGGGTTAAATCATCATGACGTCATCTTCAATAAAAATTAATTTTTACTCCGTCGTATCTTGAACGGATCTTTGTCTTTACTGACCATCCTGAGAATCGAGGCGCCAGAGCCGCTGGATAATAAATGTTATCTCCTCGTCTTTCGCGCCCTCTTGGTCAGTCTTCCCTTATAAATAGGGCGACCTAGGTCTTTTCCCCAGTCGTCTTCTTCCTCTCCTCTCTGCCACTCGAGCTCCGCCGCTGTCGCCATCAACTCCCTCATCTTCATCGACTCAGGCCGCAGCATCGACCTGGCCTTGACCAGAGATCGACGGCGAACCTCCGTAGCTCGCCCGCATCTGTGAGTTCCTTTCATTCCCTTTCTCAGATCTGCATTAGGTCCTTATCGAGTTCGTCGGTGTTCATCACTGGCCGACACCAATCCCTCGCTAGTTCCTTCCAATGCCCTGTTTAGATCGTGAAAACCACATAGAACTGCTGCGGTGTTTGTTTGTGTTGATCTTGCATAAAAATAGATCTCCTTTCCCTTGTTCAGGAACCCTCTTCAAGTGCATGAACTTCTCTGCCTCGTTTTAGGTCTAGAAAATTTTCTTTCATAGCAATATTTTGATCCAGAGTAATAACTGTTATCTGTGAAACTTGCTTTTATCACCCGGAAAACCTCTTCTGGTAAATGCTCGGAAATACAACCATCGAGGTGTCCGGCTTAAATGACACAGAACTTTAATTGCTCCTCATGACCCAGAAAAATTGTGAACTGCACTTGATACTTGTAGCGGCTTAAGTATTGTTGCACAGTCATCCTTACATCATTAGGCCCCTTATTAAGCCGCCACTTTGAATAATTAGAATCTTTTTCCTGGGTTAAAATTGAACCGGATCTTCTTGTTTTTCCATAGGCCAATTGCTGTGATGGCTCCTAAGGCTACCAAGGCCCCTGTAACTTGCAATTGGGTCCCATCCATAGTTACCAATAGCAAACTAGCTGAGTTTATGAAGTCTGGGCATCTGCAAAAAAAGGATGCCATGTCTTACCGTGCCCCTGACCCGTCTGAAGAAAAGCCTCATCCCAAAGCAGGGGAAGTAATAATTTTTACGGATCATATGAGCCGTGGATTTGCTCCTCCAGGCTCAAAATTCTTCAGGGAGGTTTTGAATTTCTTTGACGTTAGACCTCAAGACATCGGACCCAATTCCGTGTCAAATATTTGTAATTTTCAAGTCTTCTGCGAGGTGTACCTGGGTGAGCAGCCAAGTCTGCTATTGTTCAGGGAACTTTTTTACATGAACCGGCAAAATTAACGTGCAAACGGGCCCAGTCTTGAGCTTGGCGGCATCTCAATCCAGCGGCGGAGAGACTGTCTTTTCCCTTATGCAGAGTTGCCGAGTCACCCCAAATCCTGGAACCATACATGGTTCTACTGTCAGGACACTTCTCTGGCTGATGAAAAACCTCTGCCCAGCTTTCGCGCCCTGCGCCTTGAGTCTAATCATCCGCTACCAGACAAGCTGACAACCCTTGAACGCGTGCCTCTTAATTCCACCATGAAGAAGATTAAAGCTCTATTGGGAAATGGTTTAAACAGCATCGATCTGGTCCGAGTCTGGGTCACTTGGCGTATACTTCCATTAAGCCGCCGTCCCGGCTTAATGTGTACTTATACTGGAGAAAAGAATGCTACGCCATAGCCCTGACGACTTACCAGATGATGTGGTGGATGCTACAACCCAGTCACTGCTGAAGGAGGGCACTGTGACGAGCAACGCCTTCGGCTTACTTCCATTTTGCAAGAATAACCCGGCCCCTGCGGTAAGTTATCAATCGTAACAAATGTTTACGGATATATTATACCTTTCTTGATACTCATAATTCTTTAACTTTTTCCACAGGCCGGTGATGACTTCTGGAAGGTCAAATATGACCATGAAGCTTCCAAACAGGCCAGGACAACCAAGAAAGCTAAAAGGAAAGCCGCCAAGGTAGGAACCTCAAAGAAGAAGAAACCCAGCGCCTCCGACTTACTCACATTGGAGGATAGCTCTTCGGATGAGGAATAGGTAATCTTTAAATTTTCTTAAGTCCCTTCTTATCACCTGTCTGACATTTTATCCCTTCAGGAGGATACGGGGAACAGTCGAGCAACCAATGAAGAGGTAACTATAATCTCCTCCGACTGAGAGCCTTTGCCAAAGCAAAAGATCCGAAGGGTGACCCGGGAAGTAAGATTTTTACATGCACTTGCTTATCAAGATCCTCAATTTCTTTTGAAACAACAACAGCTTGAGAACCAGAGGCAAACTCGGGCCACTCAAGACGCCGAACTCTCCTCCGGCTTACCTGATGTAACCAGGAAGTGTCGAACCGAGGTTACCTCCGATTTACATTCTGCTTTTCCTTTGGCGGGTCTAATTCGCCAACCTCTCAATTCATCTGACTTCAATTATCAGGATGCTTCTCCGTCTTCCGACGAGTCGATACAATCAAACATGCCAGTTTTTAAAATAGCTCTCGGGTAATGCAACCATTCTTACTTTAAGTTTTTCCATACTTATATGTTGATACTCATCCTTCCACTTTGATTGACAGCCTTCAAGTGAAGCCCAGCAAGAGGGAAAAGAAGAATAAGCCGTCCCAAGACCCGGTGGTCCCTAAATCGGCAATTGACTCATCCGTTCCTGACAGCTCCACTCATCAGCCACCGCCTGAACCGGCTCTTGATATTCCAGTGTCAACCTCTGACCCGCCTACAAAAGACGTTGTCCACAATTCTGATAACCCGGAAATTCATAGCCCGGTCAAGACAACTGATCCAGAAGTCGTGTTTTTCAAAAACCAATACGTTGAACCGGGCCAGCCTACTGTTCTTGCTCAGTGCACTGCCAAGGAGGAGTTTGCCCAACGTCGGAAAGCTAAACAAGATATCACTGATTATGCTCACCTAAGCATTGGTGATATAGTCTCGGGTTATCTGAACCAAGTGCACAACAGCCGTGACCTAGAAATTGACATGGTGAAGCTAATACAGCATAAATCTGAGGTATAACTTTAACTTTTCCTGAACCTTACTTACTGTACCAGCCCCCAAGTCTATCGCTTATGAATGAATATGCTATAGACTTAGAAATCTACTTACTGTTAGTTTGTCCGGTTTAAAGTGAATACTTTTAACCCGTTGATAGCATGAAACTTTTAATTGACACATTAGTCCCCAAGTGTCAAGTATCTTTACTTGTAAAGTGCTTGAGACTTTAATATATGTGACCCGGCAAGAGAAGGTTTATAGTTCTTCAGCATACATTAGCCCCCAAGTGTCAAGTATCTTTACTTGTAAGGTGCTTGAGACTTTGAATGTTACCTTATAATCCTTACTAGAACCTGGTGTCAATGCAGGTCACCATAAGTCAATTTGAATCGGAGATTGCTGACCTGAAGAGCCATCTGAAGCTTCAAGAGCTTGAAACTCAAAAAGCAAACTCCAAGTTTGAATTCAGCATCTCTGAACAAGAGAAATTGAAGAAAAATTTTGAGTCGGATAAAAAAAGCTTGGGTTGATGAAAGGGCTTCATTAGTGGCTCGGGCCAAAATGGCCGAAGCATCACTTGCAGAGGCAACAACCGAACTGTCCGACTTAAAGCGGCAGATATCCCAAATGGTCTCAGCCATCTTCGGTAAGTCACTCTAAGCCTTTAAACATTGTAATCTTCCAAGATTTAGTGTGACGAGTATCTCCGGCTTATTGTTATGCTTGTGACCATACAGGCCCCAGGAGTACCAACCTCAAGCAAAACATGCTGACCAAGCTCAAGGCGGTTTACATCCTTGTGGAACAGCTGTACTCCGGGTCACAACGTGCCTTGGCCGTTGTAGCTTTATCAACTCCACATCCCTGCCTTCTGCAAGATGTATTGAAGAGCCTTGCTTTTCTTCCTCAGCGGATCCAAGATTTAAGGCGGGCGTCCTCAAGAGCCGGAGCCGTAGCCGCATTGAGTCGGGCCAAAGCATGGCTCCCAGAACTAGACCCGGCCGACCTTGCCCTTGAATACCCAAGTCTGAAGGAGGACGGCACTGCCTTTGATGACCATGACTTCAATGCATGTGTCAAAGCCATACGTCCCATGGCAACCCTTATTGGAAACGACACAGATCTTAGCAAGTATGCACCGGCTTATGACAGTGAAAACCGGAGAATCCCAAACGCTCCATATGATCAAATCAGCCTGATCCCTCCAATTCATAAGCATACTTTTGCCCCTGAAGTGGACCCGGCCGGTTTAATAGATGCTGAAGCTGAATTTGAAGCTTTGAGCGGCATTGATTGGGCCTCATCAACTTTCTAGGACAAAACCGCCGATGGAGAAGCGGAGAAGGATAGCCCGGAGCCCTCAAGCCCGCTGAAGGAGTAAATCGCCAAGTGTTTGGCCAAAAAACAATGCTTCATCAATTTCAGACTCGGGGAGTCTTGTAATAGGGTAGAAAAAACTTCCCCATGCCTGTCATGCCTTTGTGTATGCTTAATACTTTTTGTAAGCTGCCATGGCTATATATTTCTGGCTTTTGCTTCCTTTGTGTTTTAAACTTTCCTTGCCTTATTCTGCAATCCTTGGATAATCTTTCTGGCTCATATAATGTTTACCCGGCACTTAACAACATGGGGTAACGAATATTAAACTGGCAAGACAAAAAACATCTCAAAATGCTTTTCACAAGGTTTCAAGATAATCAAAATACTTTACAGGCTTCTGATTCGGATACGATCAGTAAACCGTTCCAAAGGGGTTAAGCTAAGATTCGGATACGATCATATGGCCCCCAGTGGCTTGGCGATGCCGATCAAGTGGGTATCGACAGCTATGTTCTCTTTGGTTCGAATACGACCTATGTTTGAACAGGAAGCCCCCAAGTGACCATAAGATTTGTTTAATGATGTTGATTCGTATACGATCCACGTCAGACCTAAAGGGGTTAAGCTGTGATTCCAATATGATCAGGAAGCCCCCAAGTAGGCTTGGCAAGTATGCCGATCAAGTGGGTATCGACAGCTATGTTCTCTTTGGTTTGGATACGACCCATGTTTGAACTGGAAGCCCCCAAGTGATCATGGCTAGATTCAGATATGATCATAAGCCGGACCAAAAGGAAAGCCGGATTCAGATATGATCCAGTCCCTATTGGTTGTTTCCACCACCTGCTGAAAAGACATATACACCTTTTTGAGGGTGAAAAAAGGATAAAGGCCCTGCTTTATTACTTTATATAATATGTACATTGTCAAAAACATATATATCATAAGAGCCGGTGGCTCAAGTATAGTAAAGCCGAAGATGGGTTATATCCCACGGCCGGATATCACTTAGCAAAACCGCCTAAACTCCATAAATTATGAAGAAAGGTGTATAACTCGCCGGATCGAGGCCACTTACCCTTATGTCTCTGATTGTTACCTTGTGTCACATTGGCCACAAGTTCTGGGTTGCCATCCGCTTTACGCTTATTGCTATTTTGATTCTCCGGGTTGTGCTGTTGGTCCCTTCTACTGTTATTCCGTTTTCCCTTCCCTGTCTTTTCACCGTCAGACTCGGGATCCTTGGTACTATCAGAATCGGCATATTTGACCAGAGCCGCCATTAACGTACCCATATCCTTGCAGTCACGTTTAAGGTGCCCCAATTTCTGCCTTAGCGGCTTGAAGTTGCAATTCTTTTCTAATATAAGTACTGCAGAGCCGGCATCCATCTTATCAGATGAATGAATTATCTCCTTGACCCGGCGTACCCAATGGGTGGTAGATTCACCTCCCCCCTACTTATAATCCATCAAGTCCACGATCGTCGTAGATCGCTTACAGGTGTCCTTGAAGTTCCGGATGAAACGGGCCTTCAGCTCTTCCCACGAACCAATGGAATTGGGTGGTAAACCTTTAAACCAAGACCGGGTCGTTCCATCTAACATCATGGTAAAGTATTTAGCCATGACCGTGTTACTAACCTCCAACAGTTCCATGGCCATCTCATAACTCTCAATCCATGCTTCAGGCTGTAAGTCGGCGGTGTAATTCGGCACCTTTTGAGGTCCCTGAAATCTTTGAGCAAGCGCACATTGCGCAAAGCCGGTACCAGACAAGAAAAAACACCGGCTCTGGTGGCTGTTCCCATCTCAATAGAAGTCGTTGGATATTCTGACTTATCCTGACGTGTCGTCTGTTGAGCCGCCAGCTGAGCCGCTCGCTCCTTCTCCCGACGGACTCGATCTTGCACTGGGTTATAGTCTCCATGTTGGTCACGGTGTTGGACGTTGCGTGACAAAACTTCAGATCCTAAGTGTGTGCTGTAGCTCTGACTCTGGTTCTGACAAGGTGGTGCCATCCAAGGCGGAGGAGCTGAATGAAATCTATCCCGATTATAAGAATAGATCTCTTGCTGAGCCTGGGCTGTCTGAACAAGTTCCCTGATCCTCCGGGTCTCAACCGCTGTTGGGTCATCGCCATCTACTGGAAGAGCCGCCAGACGCGCTGATGCTGCGATTAAGTTCTCCATGGGGTTGGAAAAGTGACCCGGTGGTATCGGCACATAACGTGATGGTTCCGTGCTCATATGAGGAGGTGGCATCTCCAGACGTTGAACCGGTCCTCCTGCTCCGGATGTCTTAAGCCGATTGCCCTCTGACGGGTTACTTGAGCCGGCTCCGGGTGTGGCGAAAAGAACCCCAGGGTCGTAATTTGGAGGCAACCGGGATTGGGTCTTCTGGTGTCTCCTCCTCCTTACCTCATTGGACGCGTTTAAACTCATCGTAAGCTGGTAAGCCTGTGACTGCAACCGTTGTGCCCGGGCGTCAAGAGCCACCCGCTCCGTAGCTAGTCTAGTGTCCTCAGCTGCTAAGGCCTCCTTGGCCTGAGCTATCTCCTCACGTACCCGTGCTACCTCCGCGTCATGCTTATCTCTATTCGCAGGGATAACCATGGCGGTTAACAGGGTCATAAGTTTGTCCATGAGGTCTATCAGTACTTGAGTCGGCGGGCGCACAGGGCCTCCTGCCCCAGCTGCTCCTAATCCTAAAGTAATTGCGGCCGTAGCTGTAGAGTTTTGCCCGGGTTGAGTCCCAGCCATAAAGACTCCGGCCCAATTTGGCGACTCACAGAGGTCCGGAATACTAAGGCCATCGGAATAGCCCCCGAGCGCACCGTCTTGAACCTGATACAAAGAATTTGTTGATCCGGCGGACAAATCACCGTCAGAGTGGACGGCCGTCTCACCACCATCTTCAGGACCTTCAGAAAGTTCTTCTCCGTGGACGCAGCCCACAAAGACACGCTTCATGCCGGTTTGAACTCGGGCGGGTTTCGCACGCTGCGCCGTCTCGACGAGGGTGGTGCAGTTGTCCGGCTCAGGCCCCGGCTCGCCAATCCGGCTGATGAAGACATGGATCCCTCCAAAGGGGACCCGGTACCCGTACTCAATTGAGCTGGCGTCGGGGCCCCAGCCTTCGTCGTTGATGTAGATCTTGCCGCGACGACTTTTGGTCATCCAGCCTACTACATATCCCTTGAGCCCTTCGAAGTTGCCCTTCAAGAACTCAAATCCACCGTGCGCTGGCCCCACGGTGGGCGCCAACTGTCGTGGAATTGTCACGTCAGATGTCCTCGTGAAAGGACTTAGTTGTGGAGCCATCGCAACTAGGAAGCTTGAAGGGGTTAATCGGGACAAAGGACACGAGAGGGTTTATACTAGTTCGGCCCCTTACGGTGAAGGTAAGGCCTACGTCTAGTTGGGTTGGTATTGATGTTTCGATGACCAGGGAGCGAGATACGCTATGCCTGGCTCTCGATGAGTTGTTGCTTGCCCTAAGCCGCCAGCGGGTCGTCCCCTTATATACACGGGTCGACGCCCTGCGGCTTACAGAGTCCCGGCTGGCTTATAAACAATGTCCGGCTCGGTGACTAGTTAAGTCTACCTTATGATACAAGTAATATTATTACAGCGGTTTATTACAACGGGCCTTAAGTCGCCTGCGGGCCTTAAGCTCCCTATGAACCGCCATCTTCATACCTTGGTCTTGGGCTTCTCTCTAGTGAGTCCTATTTGCATAACCCGGCCCCTCCTGGACGGCTTACACAAATAGTTATATCCCCAACATAACCCTACCTCCTCTCCTTGTACTCTATGAAATCATGTACGTGATAGCTCATATGTGTGAGTTTTCTCATGAAAATGACCATAGACCAAGTTTATGATTTTTGGTTGGTAACATGTCACATAAGACAACATTGTGCGTGGGTTTTATATATTTTTTAATTTTTTAAATTAATGGTGCTCGTTTGACCTCGATCGTGCCAGCTAGGGTTTTTTCATGAAAATGACCATAGACCAAGTTTAGTATTTTTCCTCGTTAGTGTGTCTTATAAAACAACGAACGGCGAAGGTTTCATATTTTTTTTCATTTTTTTAAAATTAGTTATGCTCAGTCAAAGCCTTCGAAACCCCGTTGACCATCTCAAAACTGCTCTAAACCCCGTGGGGTTTTTCCTAACCCTAGCTCCGACGTCAGCCGTCCGATCATACCCTAGCGCCAAGCGACAACCCTCAGATGTGGTCTTCTAGAAGGAATTTGGTGGGCAGGCTGCATGCAGGCTTCGCGTCGTTGGATCACAAGGACGGCTCTACATCATTGGATCGTGGGGCGATCCGCGAGAGGCGGTCCTATTGGTTGTGATCGGCTGCTCGCCCACCACTGACTCCATGAAAAAAACATTGTTATTGGACCCAAAAGGAAACCAAGCTCTGGTTGGGCCATCGAATTGCGTCATTTTTTTGCATCGTTTGCTCTGTTTTTTGTGAACGTGTTGGCTCTGTTTTTGTATCGTTTGAAATTACACAACAATTGACATTGCGTAGCAAAATTTAGTTCTTTTTGTTCTATACAAATGCAAAATGACCAAATTTTCAAGGGCCAAATTTATTTTTATCATGCAAAATGGCTCCAAACTTTTCAAAAATTGTCTCTTTTTGTTCATATAATATATATGACCACGGATTCCCACGCGAAGAGTTAGCTTCTTTTTCTTCTTCTTTTCAAACCATCGGTTCCCACGCATGTACACTCCCGATGTTGTGGTGGGTTTGAAAATGGGCTACTTCACATGTGACCTGTTATTGCCACGACCAAATAATACGTAGCACTACGGCTATTTATGCCACCCTCTGCCTATGCCATCCCTCACCCATCTCCCATCATCTGCCATCTACCCTTCTTGCTCCTCGACCCCTTCTCCTTCTTCTGCACATCCCTCAGCCATGCAGTACACTGGACCAACCTACCGCTTCCCACCCACCATGTCGGAGAGGCTCTACCCTACCGGTGTGTACATTGATCGCACACTACGTATGTGGGCGATATCAAGGTTGAGGACTACAAGGAACTTCACTGAGTTCTTCCTCGCGTCCGGCTACCACCACCTCCCGTGGTCGATCTTCTGCGTCGAGGAGGTCATCCAAAACCGAGTGGTGGTTTCTCTCCTTGCCCACTTCACCAACACATTCAACGCCTTCTACCTCCTCGGCCTGGTGTTTTGGTGGCTCCGAGTTCATCGCTTTCACCACCCACAACAAGTTCACGGAGTACACCAACATCTTCCCCACCACGATGTGCATGCACACTCTTACGTACCCCATCGACAACGCCCCAAAGGAGCAGTGAAAAGGACGTCGGAGGAGGAGCGAGGTGGAGAAGGCGGCGGCTAGGGTTCTTAACACTCTATCTTTTTTTGGTCTATGTTATGTTAAGTTGTAACTGAACTATGTTGGAGTTGCTATGGTCTTGTTGGCCCTTTCTTAAGTTCTATTATTAAGTTTTCTATCTATTCTATTATTAAGTTCTTCCTAGTTTGAACTATGTGATCGTGCTATGGGCTTGTTGGCCCTATCTACATATTGGGACTACATATTTGTTGATTGTTTTCTTAGAGAGCTCGCTTTGTTAGTAGGGTTCCCTTGTTAGTAACCACCTAGTGCATGCAGCCACAACGAACACTTCTCTTTTTTACACAAGCCACAAATATGTAGCCACCTAGCTAGAAGAGAGGAACCAGCAGCAGTGACCATCGCTACATCCGTGGCGGCTGGCATGCAAGAAAGCTGCTCGGTCAGTGCATCATGGCGGACGCATCGGCGCATGCAGGCTCGGTCGGCGCATCGTGGCATCGGCGCATGCAGGCTCGATCGATGCATGTAGGTAGGCTTTGCTGGGTGCATGCAGAGCAGGCTTCTGTCCTGGCGTCATGCAGGCGTTTAATGTAAGGGACGGCCCAACGAAACAACGGCCCAACGGTCGAACAGCGACACCACCCAACGCGGCCCCACTCATCAGAGTTAATGGTCAAAGGCATTGACCCGACGGCAACGTCCGTTGTAACCTGTTATGAGGGTTTTGGGCAAGGGAGTGGGGAAAAGTGAGCAAAAGTTGACAGAGTGGGGATGAATGGGTAGAGCTAAGGAACTAGGGGCACGGATGTCAAAAACCCTAAAAAATTATTGTACTCCATTGGTATGCCAAGAAGAGGAAGCGCTTTGACCGATGGACCAAAAGAGACATACGTGACGTGCCGTGAGTGGGTCCAGTTTCTCGTTTTGAACTTGTTTGGTGTAGTATTGACACTTGGTTTTGACTAATGATATAAGATTTTATATAGGGCCTAATGTATTCTTCGAGGTTGCCTTTGACTATTGATAAGATTTTATGTAATTTGCAAATTATATCATTCGAAGATCCTTTCATGTTTCATTTAAAAAAAGACCCTTTTGTTGGAAATATGCCCTAGAGGCAATAATAAAAGGATTATTATTATATTTCCTTGTTCATGATAATTGTCTTTATTCATGCTATAATTGTATTAACCGGAAATCGTAATACACGTGTGAATACATAGACCATAATATGTCCCTAGTGAGCCTCTAGTTGACTAGCTCGTTGATCAACAGATAGTCATGGTTTCCTGACTATGGACATTAGATGTCGTTGATAACGGGATCACATCATTAGGAGAATGATGTGATGGACAAGACCCAATCCTAAGCATAGCACAAGATCGTGTAGTTCGTTTTGCTAGAGCTTTTCAAATGTCAAGTATGTTTTCCTTAGACCATGAGATCGTGTAACTCCCGGATACCGTAGGAGTGCTTTGGGTGTATCAAACATCGCAACGTAACTGGGTGACTAGAAAGGTGCACTATAGGTATCTCCGAAAGTGTCTGTTGGGTTGACACGGATCGAGACTAGGATTTGTCACTCCGTATGACGGAGAGGTATCTATGGGCCCACTCGGTAATGCATCATCATAATGAGCTCAAAGTGACCAAGTGTTTGGTCACGGGATTATGCATTACGGTACGAGTAAAGTGACTTCCCGGTAACGAGACTAAATGAGGTATTGGGATACTGACAATTGAGTCTCGGGCAAGTAACGTACCGTTTGACAAAGGGAATTGTATACGGGGTTGATTGAATCCTCGACATCGTGGTTCATCTGATGAGATCATCGAGGAGCATGTGGGAGCCAACATGGGTATCCAGATCCCGCTGTTGGTTATTGACCGGAGAGCCGTCTCGGTCATGTCTGCATGTCTCTTGAACCCGTAGGGTCTACACACTTAAGGTTCGGTGATGCTAGGGTTATTAGGAAGACTTGTATGTGATTACCGAATGTTGTTCGGAGTCCCGGATGAGATCCCGGACGTCACGAGGAGTTCCGGAATGGTCCGGAGGTGAAGATTTATATATGGGAAGTTGTCATACGGTCACCGGAAAGTTTTGGGGGCATATCGGTATTGTACCAGGGCCACCGGAGGGGTTCCGGGGGTCCACCGGGAGGGGCCACCCCTCTCGGAGGGCCTCATGGGCCGTAGGGGGCAGGGAACCAGCCCCTAGAGGGCTGGGCGCACTCCCCCTCCCCTTGGGCCCATGCGCCTAGGGTTGGGGGGGAAACCCTAGTGGGGGTGCCCCCTTGCTTGGGGGGCAAGCCCCCCCTCCCTTGGCCGTCCCCCCCCCCTCTAGATCTCATCTAGAGGGGGCCGTCCCCCTTCCCCCTTCCCCTATAAATAGAGGGGCGAGAGGAGGGCTGCACGACACATCCAAGGTGCAGCCCCTCCCCTCCCCAACACCTCTCCTCCTCCGTTAAGTGCTTGGCGAAGCCCTGTCGGAGTACTGCCTCTCCACCATCACCACGCCGTCGTGCTGCTGCTGGAGCCTTCTTCCTCAACCTCTCCTCCCCCCTTGCTGGATCAAGAAGGAGGAGACGTCATCCGCTCCGTACGTGTGTTGAACGCGGAGGTGTTGTCCGTTCGGCACTTGGTCATCGGTGATTTGGATCACGGCGAGTACGACTCCATCATCCCTGTTCTCTTGAACGCTTCCGCTCGCGATCTACAAAGGTATGTAGATGCACTCATATCACTCGTTGCTTAGATGAACTCATAGATGGATCTTGGTGAAACCGTAGGAAAAAATTTATTTTCTGCAACGTTCCCCAGCAGTGGCATCATGAGCTAGGTCTATGCGTAGTTCTCTATTGCACGAGTAGAACACAATTTTGTTGTGGGCATAGATCTTGTCAACTTGCTTGCCGCTACTAGTCTTATTTTGCTTCAGCGGTATTGTGGGATGAAGCGGCCCGGACCGACCTTACACGTACGCTTACGTGAGACAGGTTCCACCGACTGACATGCACTAGTTGCATAAGGTGGCTAGCGGGTGTCTGTCTCTCCCACTTTAGTTGGAGCGGATTCGACGAAAAGGGTCCTTATGAAGGGTAAATAGAAGTTGACAAAATCATGTTGTGGTTATTCGTAGGTAAGAAAATGTTCTTGCTAGAACCCAATTGCAGCCACGTAAAAGATGCAACAACAATTAGAGGACGTCTAACTTGTTTTTGCAGCAATTGTCATGTGATGTGATATGGCCAGAAGTTGTGATGAATGATGAATGATATATTGTGATGTATGAGATCATGTTCTTGTAATAGGAATCACGACTTGCATGTCGATGAGTATGACAACCGGCAAGAGCCATAGGAGTTGTCTTTATTTTTTGTATGACCTGCGTGTCATTGAAGAACGCCATGTAAATTACTTTACTTTATTGCTAAATGTGTTAGCCATAGAAGTAGAAGTAGTCGTTGGCGTGAAAACTTCATGAAGACACGATGATGGAGATCATGATGATGGAGATCATGGTGTCATGCCGGTGATGAAGATGATCATGGAGCCCCGAAGATGGAGATCAAAGGAGCTATATGATATTGGCTATATCATGTCACTATTATATAATTGCATGTGATGTTTATTATGTTTATGCATCTTGTTTACTTAGAACGACGGTAGTAAATAAGATGATCCCTTATAATAATTTCAAGAAAGTGTTCCCCCTAACTATGCACCATTGCTAAAGTTCGTCGTCTCGAAGCACCACGTGATAATCGGGTGTGATAGATTCTTACGTTCACATACAACAGGTGTAAGATAGTTTTACACATGTAAAACACTTAGGGTTAACTTGACGAGCCTAGCATGTACAGACATGGCCTCGGAACACAGAGACCGAAAGGTCGAACATGACTCGTATGGAAGATCCGATCAACATGGAGATGTTCACCAATGATGACTAGTCCGTCTCATGTGATGATCGGACACGGCCTACTCGACTCGGATCGTGTAACACTTAGATGACTAGAGGGATGTCTAATCTGAGTGGAGTTCATTAAATAATTTGATTAGATGAACTTAATTATCATGAACTTAGTCTAAAACCTTTGCAAATATGTCTTGTAGATCAAATGGCCAACGCTCATGTCAACATGAACTTCAACGCGTTCCTAGAGAAAACCAAGCGGAAAGATGATGGCAGCAACTATTCGGACTGGGTCTGGAACCTGAGGATCATCCTCATAGCAGCCAAGAAAGCATATGTCCTAGAAGAACCGCTAGGTGAAGCACCCATCCGAGAGAACCAAGACGTTATGAACGCTTGGCAGTCACATGCTGATGATTACTCCCTCGTTCAGTGCGGCATGCTTTACAGCTTAGAACCGGGGCTCCAAAAGCGTTTTGAGAAACACGGAGCATATGAGATGTTCGAGGAGCTGAAAATGGTTTTCCAAGCTCATGCCCGGGTCGAGAGATATGAAGTCTCCGACAAGTTCTATAGTTGTAAGATGGAGGAAAACAGTTCTGTCAGTGAGCATATACTCAAAATGTCTGGGTTGCACAACCGCCAGTCCCAACAGGTCATTAACCTCCTGGACGAGGCGGTCATTGACAGAATCCTTCAGTCGCTCCCACCGAGCTACAAGAGCTTTGTGTTGAACTACAATATGCAGGGGATGGTGAAAACTATTCCTGAAGTATTTTCAATGCTGAAGTCAGCAGAGGTAGAAATCAAGAAAGAACATCAAGTGTTGATGGTCAATAAAACCACCAAATTCAAGAAGGGCAAGGGCAAGAAGAACTTCAAGAAGGACGGCAAGGATGTTGCCGTGCCCGGTAAGCCAGTTGCCAGGAAGAAGTCAAAGAATGGACCCAAGCCTGAGACTGAGTGCTTTTATTGCAAAGGGAAGGGTCACTGGAAGCGGAACTGCCCCAAATACTTAGCGGACAAGAAGGCCGGCAACATTAAAGGTATATTTGATATACATGTAATTGATGTGTACCTTACCAGTACTCGTAGTAACTCTTGGGTATTTGATACCGGTGCCATTGCTCATATTTGTAACTCACAGCAGGAGCTGCGGAATAAGCGGAGACTGGCGAAGGACGAGGTGACGATGCACGTCGGGAATGGTTCCAAGGTCGATGTGATCGCCATCGGCACGCTACATCTACATTACCTACGGGATTAGTTTTAAACCACAATAATTGTTATTTAGTGCCAAGTTTGAGCATGAACATTGTATCTGGATCTTGTTTGATGCGAGATGGCTACTCATTTAAATCCGAGAATAGTGGTTGTTCTATTTATATGAGAGATATGTTTTATGGTCATGCCCCGATGGTTAATGGTTTATTCTTAATGAATCCCGAACGTAGTGTTACACATATTCATAGTGTGAATACCAAAAGATGTGAAGTTGATAGTGATAGTCCCACATACTTGTGGCACTGCCGCCTTGGTCACATTGGTGTCAAGCGCATGAAGAAGCTCCATACTGATGGACTTTTAGAGTCTCTCGAGTATGAATCATTTGACATGTGCGAACCAAGCCTAATGGGCAAAATGACCAAGACTCCGTTCTCCGGAACAATGGAGCGAGCAACCAACTTATTAGAAATCATACATACCGATGTGTGCGGTCCAATGAGCGTTGAGGCTTGCAGAGGATATCATTATGTTCTCACTCTCACTGATGACTTGAGTAGATATGGGTATGTCTACTTGATGAAACACAAGTCTGAGACCTTTGAAAAGTTCAAGGAATTTCAGAATGAGGTAGAGAATCAACGTGACCGAAAGATAAAGTTCCTACGATCAGATCGTGGAGGAGAATATTTAAGTCACGAATTTGGTACACACTTAAGGAAATGTGGAATCGTTTCATAACTCACGCCGCCTGGAACACCTCAGCATAACGGTGTGTCCGAACGTCATAATCGCACTCTATTGGATATGGTGCGATCTATGATGTCTCTTACCGATGTACCGCTATCATTTTGGGGATACGCTCTAGAGACAGCTACATTCACTTTAAATAGGGCACCGTCTAAATCCGTTGAGACGACGCCGTATGAATTATGGTTCGGGAAGAATCCTAAGTTGTCGTTTCTAAAAGTTTGGGGATGCGATGCTTATGTCAAGAAACTACAACCTGAAAAGCTCAAACCCAAGTCGGAAAAATGTGTCTTCATAGGATACCCTAAGGAAACCATTGGGTATACCTTCTACTTAAGATCCGAGGGCAAGATCTTTGTTGCCAAGAACGGATCCTTTCTGGAAAAAGAGTTTCTCTCGAAAGGAGTAAGTGGGAGGAAAGTAGAACTCGATGAAGTACTACCTCTTGAACCGGAAAGTAGTGCGGCTCAGGAAAATGTTCCTGTGGTGCCTACAACGACTGGAGAGGAAATTAATGATGATGATCAAGGTACTTCGGATCAAGTTGCTACTGAACATCGTAGGTCCACAAGGACACGTTCCACACCAGAGTGGTATGGCAACCCTGTCCTGGAAATCATGTTGTTAGACAACAGTGAACCTTCGAACTATGAAGAAGCAATGGAAGGCCCAGATTCCAACAAATGGCTTGAAGCCATGCAATTCGAGATAGAATCCATGTATGAAAACAAAGTATGGACTTTGACAGACTTGCCCGATGATTGGCGAGCGATAGAAAACAAATGGATCTTTAAGAAGAAGACGGACGTGGATGGTAATGTTACCATCTATAAAGCTCGACTTGTCACTAAGGGTTATCGACAAGTTCAAGGGGTTGACTACGATGAGACATTCTCTCCCGTAGCAAAGCTGAAATCCGTCTGAATCATGTTAACAATTGCCGCATACTATGATTATGAGATATGGCAAATGGACGTCAAAACGGCATTACTTAACGGACATCTTAAGGAAGAACTGTATATGATGCAGCCGAAAGGTTTTGTCGACCCTAAGAATGCTAACAAGGTATGCAAACTCCAGCGATCCATTTATGGGCTGGTGCAAGCATCTCGGAGTTGGAACATTCGCTTTGATGAGATGATCAAAGCGTTTGGGTTTATGCAGACTTATGGAGAAGCCTGCGTTTACAAGAAAGTGAGTGGGAGCTCTGTAGCATTTCTCATATTATATGTAGATGACATACTTTTGATGGGAAATGATATAGAACTTTTGGACAGCATTAAGGCCTACTTGAATAAGTGTTTTTCAATGAAGGACCTTGGAGAAGCTGCTTACATATTAGGCATCAAGATCTATATGGATAGATCGAGACGTCTCATAGGTCTTTCACAAAGCACATACCTTGATAAGATTTTGAAGAAGTTCAAAATGGATCAGTCCAAGAAAGGGTTCTTGCCTGTATTGCAAGGTGTGAGATTGAGCTCGGCTCAATGCCCGACCACGACAAAAGATAAAGAAGAGATGAGTGTCATCCTCTATGCTTCAGCCATAGGATCTATTATGTATGCCATGTTGTGTACCAGACCTGATGTAAACCTTGCCGTAAGTTTGGTAGGAAGGTACCAAAGTAATCCCGGCAAGGAACACTAGACAGCGGTCAAGAATATCCTGAAGTACCTGAAAAGGACAAAGGACATGTTTCTCGTTTATGGAGGTGACGAAGAGCTCGTCATAAAGGGTTACGTCGATGCTAGCTTTGACACAGATCTGGATGACTCTAAGTCACAAACCGGATACGTGTATATGTTGAATGGTGGAGCAGTAAGCTGGTGCAGTTGCAAGCAGAGCGTCGTGGCGGGATCTACATGTGAAGCGGAGTACATGGGAGCCTCGGAGGCAGCGCATGAAGAAATCTGGGTGAAGGAGTTCATCACCGACCTAGGAGTCATACCCAATGCGTCGGGGCCGATCAAACTCTTCTATGACAACACTGGAGCTATTGCCCTTGCCAAGGAGCCCAGGTTTCACAAGAAGACCAGGCACATCAAGCTTCGTTTCAACTCCATCCATGAAAATATTCAAGATGGAGACATAGATATTTGCAAAGTACATACGGATCTGAATGTCGCAGATCCGTTGACTAAACCTCTATCGCAAGCAAAACATGATCAACACCAGAACTCTATGGGTGTTCGATTCATCACAATGTAACTAGATTATTGACTCTAGTGCAAGTGGGAGACTGTTGGAAATATGCCCTAGAGGCAATAATAAAAGGATTATTATTATATTTCCTTGTTCATGATAATTGTCTTTATTCATGCTATAATTGTATTATCTGGAAATTGTAATACACGTGTGAATACATAGACCATAATATGTCCCTAGTGAGCCTCTAGTTGACTAGCTCGTTGATCAACAGATAGTCATGGTTTCCTGACTATGGACATTAGATGTCGTTGATAACGGGATCACATCATTAGGAGAATGATGTGATGGACAAGACCCAATCCTAAGCATAGCACAAGATCGTGTAGTTCGTTTTGCTAGAGCTTTTCAAATGTCAAGTATCTTTTCCTTAGACCATGAGATCGTGTAACTCCCGGATACCGTAGGAGTGCTTTGGGTGTATCAAACGTCGCAATGTAACTGGGTGACTATAAAGGTGCACTACAGGTATCTCCGAAAGTGTCTGTTGGGTTGACACGGATCGAGACTGGGATTTGTCACTCCGTATGACGGAGAGGTATCTCTGGGCCCACTCGGTAATGCATCATCATAATGAGCTCAAAGTGACCAAGTGTTTGGTCACGGGATCATGCATTATGGTACGAGTAAAGTGACTTGCCGGTGACGAGACTAAACGAGGTATTGGGATACCGACGATCGAGTCTCGGGCAAGTAACGTACCGTTTGACAAAGGGAATTGTATACGGGGTTGATTAAATCCTCGGCATCGTGGTTCATCCGATGAGATCATCGATGAGCATGTGGGAGCCAACATGGGTATCCAGATCCCACTGTTGGTTATTGATCGGAGAGCCGTCTCGGTCATGTCTGCATGTCTCCCGAACCCGTAGGGTCTACACACTTAAGGTTCGGTGACGCTAGGGTTATTAGGAAGACTTGTATGTGATTACCGAATGTTGTTCAGAGTCCCGTATGAGATCCAGGATGTGACGAGGAGTTCCCGAATGGTCCGGAGGTGAAGATTTATATATGGGAAGTTGTCATACGGTCACCGGAAAGTTTCGGGGGCATATCGGTATTGTACCGGGGCCACCGGAGGGGTTCCGGGGGTCCACTGGGAAGGGCCACCCCTCTCGGAGGGCCTCATGGGCCGTAGGGGGCAGGGAACCAG
>NC_041391.1:654636963-654659181 GCF_002162155.2 Triticum dicoccoides | reverse complement strand
CCCCCTTCCCCCTTCCCCTATAAATAGAGGGGTGAGGGGAGGGCTGCACGACACATCCAAGGTGCATCCCCTCCCCTCCCCAACACCTCTCCTCCTCCGTTAAGTGCTTGGTGAAGCCCTATCAGAGTACTGCCTCTCCACCATCACCACGCCGTCGTGCTGCTGCTGGAGCCTTCTTCCTCAACCTCTCCTTCCCCCTTGCTCGATCAAGAAGGAGGAGACGTCATCCGCTCCGTACGTGTGTTGAACGCGGAGGTGTTGTCCGTTCGGCACTTGGTCATCGGTGATTTGGATCACGGCGAGTACGACTCCATCATTCCCGTTCTCTTGAACGCTTCCGCTCGTGATCTACAAAGGTATGTAGATGCACTCCTATCACTCGTTGCTTAGATTAACTCATAGATGGATCTTGGTGAAACCATAGGAAAAAATTTATTTTCTGCAACGTTCCCCAACACCTTTCACGTACGAATTTGACGGTATGCTTTGAGCAACTTGCATGTCCTATACTGCTCCTCTTTGGATACTCTAACTTAGCTAGAGGTTAGACTAACTCATGCCTAACCCTGAACTAACTCTAGCCAACGAGGTGCTCGGATGACAGGGTTAGATTGACAATAAGTACACTTGATGGAGAGAGAAAAGTAATTTTTCAGTGGGCCCCACGAGAACTAGCTCCAATTAGCACCACTTGGCTAGCGGGATAGAGATTCAATTAGCACCTCTTGGGTGGGATAGTTGTTTTTGGTGGGTTTGGTGCAACTTGCTCCAATTTCTCTACTCTTATAAAAAACAGAGTTGGTGATGATGGTGTGCCTGCCATTCTGCAATATAGGTCGTCTGATTTATATCTGAAGGATAGGAAGGAAACAATGGAAATTTTGCAAAAAGATACCCACACCCCTCTCCACATTTGCAAATAAGGCCTTCCCTCATTCATCCTTTTCTCCCACAAGATAAACTACTTATACAAATGCATCTTGATATTCCGTGCAACGCATGGGCATCTTGCTAGTAACCCTCATGTTTTGATACTTTAGGGCTATTTGAGCCCCAACTAGCTCAAACTAACTCTAACCCATGGATCCAAACAGGGCCAAAGTTAGTCTCGAAAAATGCATTAAGCCCTATATACATGGACAGACGGAGTATATGATACTAGCAAACGCTGACCATTAGTAGTGGTTCATTGGTTGGTTTCGATTTTTGGTTCAGTTGCTATGCTGCTACCGTCCAATATTCGCGTGTGGTTTTTTCTAGAACAAAAAAAGAGGTAGTACTTACTGTGGGAAAGGTGAAGTGATGGTTTCTTCGCCCGAGCAACTTGTTACTCTGGGAATATTGGAGTAGCAATGGATTCAACGAAGAGAGAAATGATGGTTGCTTCGTCCGAGCAACTTACTGTGGCGAAGGTGGGGCTCTGTGATTTAACTACTCACTAGTCATTATTACTGCAGCACAATGACCGGGGTGAATCTTCCCTGCAGTTGTGCACTCAATATTGCTGCATGATAGGTGGAGCCGGATGAAGGATGTCCCACATGTCGGCAAAACAAAGTTGAATTGATTCTGGCATTGCTATCAATCCTTCAGGATTTGTTTATATGTACACATAATTTTCCAGCTATGAAGGTTTCAACTTAGGATTCATGTGTCCTCTTGCCTCAAGATTGTCTCGTTACAACATTCCATCATAAAATACAAATGAAACAACCATGGCTGCTAATGCATCTCAATGGTTCGCAGATCAGCGCCAATATTCACATCACAATTGAAGACAAAGTTGTGAGAAGGTGTACAAATAAAGAAAATATATAATTGGTCGATG
The DNA here is from genome assembly GCF_002162155.2 of Triticum dicoccoides. NCBI lineage: Eukaryota > Viridiplantae > Streptophyta > Magnoliopsida > Poales > Poaceae > Triticum > Triticum dicoccoides. The sequence goes on along the minus strand of NC_041391.1, from coordinate 654,657,353 downwards.
TTGTTCGTAGGCATGGCTCCATTTCCTGGACACAGTGTTCATTGGTTGGCAGCTAGTTTCACCCAACTCTGTAGCCAAAAATTAGGTGTATGGAGCAACATCACAACCCGATCATTTTGTGCAGCTCCACTAAAATCGAGCTGATCATCCCTGTTTGCAAAGATATTCAGCCAGTGTGATTACAATAATAGTGGAACCAGATGATGAAACATAACACACACAAATAGAAGCCGATCACCTCTGCGATCTCTCTTTAGGACTAACTACTTGTTGGAGACGATTAGGCACGGAGTTGGATGAGGAGGATAGCAAAACCAATCTCCCTTTCTACAGTTCCACAGAAATGTAAAAACGTTGCCCGTGTGACATTTTGGCGGAACTGCACAAAACACTCTTAAGAAAAAAGTGATTTGTGCAGTTCACCAAAAGGTCGCAATAGCAATGAGGTGAAATGGATAGCCCTATTGGCAAAAGTAGGTAGAAAGGAAACAATTACTACCCAATAACACGAGTTGAAGACACATACGCCGACAAAAAAGAAGCATATTCCATGTAATAAGGGAAAGATAGCAGCATGGTGGTTTTATCAAAAACGGTTTGAGGACGAGATTGCAAGATGGAAAGTACGTTGGCCGAGATACGTTTTAAGCAAACAACTAAAGAAGATCCACATGTAGGATTTTCCACATGCAGCAACATGGGAAGATGGGCAGTGGAGCAAGGCCAGAGGAAGATGTACCAGAGGGTCGTCGGGATGTAACTAGGAGGGCGCCGGCGGCCTGGATCTTCCCATACTGCGGCAGCGAGCAAGTGACGAAGACCCTACCGCGCCGTATCTTGGTCAGAGAGAATGGCGGGTATCGCAGATCGGGACATGCTGCCTCGACGTTGTCGAACGGAGAAACGATGCACATCCTCCCTTTCTGCCGGCGGACGGGATGCCGCCGGATCAGTGACCAACGCTGAGAAAGAAAGGCCACCGCCGTCTTGTATGAGATAGTGTGATGAGAGACAAACCCCGACAGGCAGGCTCCATTGTATATAGTGGAGCAGATTTTTTCTTTTTTCCCGACGACAATCGTTTTATATTCTGTATGTGCCATTGAGGAATATAACTTTATTTAATACTAACACGTCAAGTCGAACTTTGTTCCATCTACGTGTGGTACAGGACCCTCCTTCGAGTAAACAACCGCTACATGCGTCAAATGAACTCCACCGTGTACCCGCGTGGGTGTGGCCGGGAACGAGATGTGAGTACGTGTGTCGTGCGTGCACCTCTTCTTTAGGTGCAGGTATGTACGTGGGTGGGTGTGAGAGAGATGGTTTGTGCGAAACAAAGGCAATGCATCGATCATATCTCAATCAAAAAAACGTACCATATGCAATGTGTGTGAAACAGAGTCATGGATATATCATATATAGAGGGAGAGATCCACGAGAAGACAATGGAGGGATCACCGGCATGAGATATCAATAGAATCGATAACAGGGATGAAGTGTGTGGGTGAGCGATTGATAAAGAGTTCCATCGAATTTGTGTTTGCCCACGTAAAATATACAGGGCGGCTGGCCTACTGGAATGTGAGAGGGCAGAGGTGTAGTTTTTCTCTGTGGCGTGGATACCTACCTACAACGTTCGACTATCGGTGTGGGGGCGGGGAAGGGGGAGGGGGATGAGACCTAACTATAGAGAGGTAGACCGACTAGTATATGTGTGGAGAAGGAGAGAGACCTGGCTATGTATCGAGGAAGATCGATCGGCATCCATGCATATGTGTAGCAGAGGAATAAGGTTGGGAGAAAGACAAAGGTAGAGTGTCGGGGGGTTGGTGGTGGAGTTGCTTCTCGGAAATGGTGGGAGAGGCCTGCTAGACAAACGGAGGGTACGAGTGGAATATCAATAAGAGAGGGGATGGTTGTTTGTCTATGCACGTGCATGTGAGAGACAGGTCGGGAGGTATGCAAGGATGATGAGGGGGGATGATATGGTTGTGGTAAGCGGACATAACTACATAGGAAGATCAATCGTCGTGTCTCCGAGAAAGGGAGAGACATAACTAGTGAGGTAAGTCGATCGGTGCGTGGGGAAAAGAACTATAGGTGACCTAGCTAGCTATATGTAGGGAGATCAGTATGTATACATGCATGCATGTGTTAGAAGAAAATAAGGTCCGGAGAAACGGACATGTGGAGAGGGGTGCAGCTAGGAGGTGGTGCGAGAGGCCTACTATGTTGAGGGGGAAGGAGTGTGTGAGTATGAGATCGATGAAAAGAGGGGCGGGAGTGTGCACCTTCATGGAACTGTATTGGACATAGGGGGGCATGGACGGTGAGAATAAAAGAGGGAACATGTGTGTTTGTGGTAGGCACACTTGGCTACAGAGGTATGTCGACCGGTGTGTGCCAGAAAGAAGGAGCCAAGCGGCCTACACACACCATGGGTGAACGAGCTAAAGAGAAACGAATGTGCGCGATGGAGGGGACGTTGTAGGAGGGTGAGAGGGGGCGAGTGTGTGCATATGCATGATAGAAAGTTAGCGCTAGCTAGCTACAAAGAGAAGAGGATCGTGAAGGTGTAAAAGACGAACAAAGATCATAATTCATTATAAAAAAAGTGGATTCGGATATTTGAAGAAGATATCATAGTGTTTTAAACCGACACATGCATGAATATATATAATGGTGATACGCATCGTGTGGTTATTAACATGTTATACTACATATAATATATAGAACATTGATTATAATTTGGGATAATGTGTGGCTTTTGCAGCTTAGGGCTAAATACCTGTCATAATGTAGGGGGCGGGGCACTATACCTTGTGTGATAAACATGGTGTACGTATGGAACATGGTTTAGATCATGAGTATCTAGTTAGTACATCAAATTTACTATTATTTGGAAGCAACATTAAGTGTGTTCAAAAATTTGAATTCGAGTTCATATCTATCTCTATAGTAATCATGTGGTGTGTTGTTAAGATAATACACAAATGATGGTTTAAGTTGGCAACAATCATGATTATAGATTCTTATTCAAATAGATAAACGAATTCAAATCTAGTTCGAATTGCAGTGGTAGTATAGACAATTTGGAATGCACTAAAATGTTGGTATGAGTATGTTACATGCATTATACAGACAACAAAAAAATTAATTGGACATAACATGGATTCATACGTAGCTTTGATTAGTATTTGTATAGTAAAACGGGACAAGACTCTCTCTTTGTGTGGTGTGAATAGCTTTATTTTTTTCTTTTTTTTCATTGAGGGAAGTGCGAATTGATTTGGTACGTACAATATTACACGTTAGGCTTGTCCCTAAAATTCAACCCGTGCCTTGTTATATCCCGAAAATTTAGATATTGTGCTCCCAAAACGCGCACCTTCACAACCCGTGCCTTGCTATCTCAAAATTACAATGCATGCGAAAACTCCCTCCAGCTGCCAAATCCCGACACACGAAATCCCCCTTCTAACCCTGAGCCGAAAGGGCCGCTAGTTCAAATCGGTGGGGGTACTTTAGTAACACACCCTACATTTTGGACAAGCGCGTCCCTAAGTCATGGTTACCCCCTCCCATCGCCTCCTATTCACCATTCAAAATCCCAGGCCGTCATAACCTCTCTGCTCTAGCCACGAAACCCCACCCTCCTCCGTCTGCCACCTCACCGCTGCCTGGCTGGAGCCTCTTCCCCGACGATGTCGTTCACCGCAACAGCTCGACGTCCCTCATCCACCTCCCCGGATGAGGATCCGTCATCCCACCGGTTCAACCGTTCCGTCCTCCACCTCCAAGGAGCTGCTCCGACGATCGCCTCATCTATCGCGGCTGCTCCATCCCCACAGCGCCACCTTAACCTGCTCCACCAGAACCGCAGCATCCTCGCCGACTCCTCGGACGAAGCCGAGGCCTACTCGGTGCCACCAAAGAGGTTGTACACTCATCGCATCGCACCTTCTCCTTAACTTGACCTCCCGGCGCCGATGGTGCTCCATCCCGCACCCCCATGGCGTGGATACCTCAAAGCCGGCACCACGAGCGACATCTCCACGGCGGCTCTCCCCCAGCATGAGGCCCCTTCAGCGGCGGAGGCCATACCAGCCGGATTTGCTGCTGCTCTGGATCTTGCTCGCTCACACTGCTGCTGCTGCTCCGGCTCTCGCTCGCTCGCGCTGCTGCTATTGCTCCAGACCTCGCTTGCTCGCTCGCGCTGCTGCTCTACTCTCCCTCTCGCTTGTGCTGCTGCTCTGCTCTTGCTCTCACTCGTGTTGCTGATGCTGGTACACGGGCTGCTGCAGCTACATGAGTAGCTGCCTGGCTCTAGTTCGCGCTGCTCCTCCAAGCGCTGCTGCTCCATCTTCTATCTGCTACTGTGTTCCCCGTTGATCGCCTGCTGATTTAGATCACTGTTTCTCTACTACTAGTGCTCGAGTGGCCTAAACTACATGTGAAGTGCCTCTCTGCTACCAGTGTGTTCAGTTTTGATATTCCAGATTCCACAGTAAATTTCAGTTTTGATAGTTAAGTCCAGAGTCAACAGTTTTTACCTCATCAGTTGTAGTCAGGTGCTTTTTGGTGATGTAAATTTTTTATCTATCACCTTTTGGTATTTTACATCATCTATTGGAGATTCTATTAGAATCCCACTTGAGATTAGCGATGGCTGTCTTGTATTGCTTCAGCCTCGATGTCTTACGGCTCAGCGCAGCTGCTCCAACAACGGAACCATCCATCACAACAGAGCAGTGCACTGGACGCCATCTACAGATTCCTCAGATCTTCCTCCACACCTCCGACAGCCACCTCTGCCTCAACTTCTTCGACGACCAACCTAATGATGCCGAGGTCGACACAGCTAAGGCAAAGAGGTTGTGCACTTTTCGCATCACTTATTACTCTACATTCATGTCCATCCATTAGGTCTATTTTGGTTCAAAGGAAAAACTGAAGGAAAAACATAGCAATAGGAAATTTTCCTATGGCATTGTACTATTCAATTATTCATGCATTTTGTTGAAAGGAATGGAGCAAAACATCCACCTGGACCTACTTTTCAAAATCATATGCATGAAAACAAGACCAAGTGCATTAGTGGCAGAATAGCATTCTAACTGTACACGCTTTCATATGGTTTCACTTTAATTTGTCCATGTTTCTTTGCATTCCTCTGCTCTTCCAATTCCTCTAAACCAAACACCCAAGTTGACAGAAATCATGTGTTTACAAATGCTCTGTTTCCCACGTGCATTCCTATCCTATTCCGGTGTTTTTCATATCCCTGCATTTTTAGAATCCTGCAAGCCAAAGCAGCCCTTACAAAATTACTTCAGTTACACGTAGGTGTTGAAGAAAACTTTGTGGGGTTTATCCTGCTCCTGCTGCGACGTCGTCCACCTCACCTGAGCTGCTCCATCGATAGAAGCATCCACCAAACCAGACATCACGACTCCCAACTATCTTTCGCCGCCTCAGATATCCTTCCCTGCCGCCGGCACCCACCGTAACAGCATCACCATCATCGACTCAACAGATGAACCTGAGGAGTACACAGGTCCACAAGAGAGGTCACACTCTTTTGTTTCTGCTTATGTTATGCATTGCTTAATATTACCTGCTACTTTATCGTCCTGTTCACCTCCTAGACTCCAAGTCAGGTCCAAATTAATGTTCAAAATTGAGTTTTAAAATTAGTTGTGGGGCACATATTGTTGGGGAACGGGGTGATTTCAAAAAAAATCCTACGATCACGCAAAATCTATCTAGGTGATGCATAGCAACGAGAGGGGAGAGTGTGTCCATGTACCCTCGTAGACCGAAAGCGGAAGCATTTCAATAACGCGGTTGATGTAGTCGAACTTCTTCGCGATCCAACAGATCAAGTACCGAACGTACAATACCTCCGCGTTTAGCACATGTTCAGCTCGATGACGTCCCTCGTGCTCTTGATCCAGTTGAGGACGAGGGTGAGTTCAGTCAGCATGACGGCGTGGCGATGGTGATGATGATGTTACCGACGCAGGGCTTTGCCTAAGCACTACGATGGTATGATTGAGGTGTGTAACTGTGGAGGGGGGCACCGCACACGGTTAAGAGAAACTTGTGTGTAATAGGGTGCCCCTGCCCTGTATATAAAGGAGCAAGGGGAGGTCGGCTGGCCCCTAGGGGCGCGCCCAAAGAGGATGAGTCCTACTAGGACTTCCTAGTCCTAGTAGGATTCCCCTCCAAGGAAGAGGGGGAAGGAAAGGAGAGGGAGAGGGAGTAGGAAAGGGGGGGCACCACCCCCTTCCCTTGTCCTATTGGGACTCAAGGGGGGGCAGCCTTCCTGCGGCCCTCCTCTCTCTCCACTAACGCCCATGGTGGCCCATTAGTTCCCCGGGTGGTTCCGGTAATGAAAGTGCAACTATCCCTAGGTGGTTTTGGTAATTCCTAACAACATATAGCTCATTGAGCTAACACTATTTCAAGATAAATATTTCAGGAAAAGCTCAATGAATGGCATGGCACGGATGAGAAAAGTGGATCCCTCAAAATACTAAGGATAAAAGGATTGGCTCAAGCTCAAATCTCAAGACTCTACATTTTATATTTTAGTGATCCAAGATTACATTGAGTCTATAGGAAAAGCCAATACTATCAAGGAGGGATGAGGTGGTTCTTAATGAGGTTCTTGCTCAAAGTGCTTAGTGATATGCTCCAAAACCCTCAACTACTTTCTCACATCCACATATGACCTAAACCAAAAGTCAAACTCGGCCCCACCGATTCTTTCTATCCGGCGCCACCGAGTTCAGATGTCATAGCCACTGCCACAAACCCTAGAAATCGGTCTCACCGATAGGGATCTTGGTCTCTCCGAGATGGGATTGTAATCTCTCTGTTTCCTTTCGTAACGTTTTGGTACTACCGAGATGAGCGATCAGTCCCACCGAGATTGCAATGTAAACTCTTTGTTTCCCTTTCGTAACATTTCAGTCTCACCGAAATGAGCGAACCGGTCCCACCGAGTTTACCTGACCAACTCTCTGGTTAGCTTATTACCAAAATCGGTCCCACCGAATTTGTGTAATTGGTCTCACCGAGATTACGTTATGCCCTAACCCTAACCATATCGGTCCTACCGAGTTGCATGTCGGTCCCACCAAAAATCCTAACGGTCACTAGATTTGCTGAATCGGTCCGACCGAGTTTCTCAATTCGGTCCCACCGAGATTGGCAGGTTGTGTGTAACGGTTAGATTTTATGTGGAGGCTATATATACCCCTCCACCTCCTCTTCATTCGTGGAGAGAGCCATCAGAACGAACTTGCACTTCCAACTTACATTTTCTGAGAGAGAACCACCTACTCATGTGTTGAGACCAAGATATTCCATTCCTACCATATGAATCTTGATCTCTAGCCTTCCCCAAGTTGCTTTCCACTCAAATATTCTTTCCACCAAATCCAAATCCTGTGAGAGAGAGTTGAGTGTTGGGGAGACTATCATTTGAAGCACAAGAGCAAGGAGTTCATCATCAACACACCATTTGTTACTTCTTAGAGAGTGGTGTCTCCTAGATTGGCTAGGTGTCACTTGGGAGCCTCCGACAAGATTGTGGAGTTGAACCAAGGAGTTTGTAAGGGCAAGGAGATCGCCTACTTCGTGAAGATCTACCGCTAGTGAGGCAAGTCCTTCATGGGCGACGGCCATGGTGGGATAGACAAGGTTGGTTCTTCATGGACCCTTCTTGGGTGGAGCCCTCCGTGGACTTGCGCAGCCGTTACCCTTCGTGGGTTGAAGTCTCCATCAACGTGGATGTACGATAGCACCACCTATTGGAACCACGACAAAAACATCCGTGTCTCCAATTGCGTTTGAATTCTCCAAACCCTTCCCTTTACATTCTTGCAAGTTGCATGCTTTACTTTCCGCTTCTCATATACTCTGTGCATGCTTGTTTGAATTGTGTTACGATTGCTTGACTTGTGCTAAGTTAACTAAAATCTGCCAAGAACTAAAATTGGGAAAAGGATAAGTTTTATTTGGTCAAGTAGTCTAATCATCCCCCCCCTCTAGACATACTTCCGATCCTACAAGTGGTATCAAAGCTTTGGTCTCCATTTTCTTTGATTTCCATAGCTTTTGGTGGTCATAGCGTTGGTTTCACAACCTAGGAGAGTATGGCGTCTAGCGAGGGAAACTACCACCATAGAGGTCCTTACTTTGATGGTACGAATTTTGCTAGTTGGAAGCATAAGATGAAAATGCATATTCTCAGACATAACCCTGCCGCTTGGGCTATTGTGTGTATTGGCTTGCAAGGTGAATTCTTTGATGGGAGAGAACCGAACCGTGAAGCTAGCACGGATGAGTTGAAGATGCTGCAATACAACGCTCAAGCTTGTGATATACTCTTCAATGGATTGTGCCCCGAAGAATTCAACAAAATCAGCCGTCTTGAGAATTCAAAGGAAATTTGGGATACTTTGATTGATATGCATGAAGGTATCGACTCCGTCAAGGAATCCAAGTTGGATGTGCTTCAAAGTTAACTTGATAAGTTCAAGATGAAGGATGGTGAAGGCGTCGCTGAAATGTACTCTAGGCTTGCTCTCATTACAAATGAGATTGCCGGCTTAGGAAGTGAAGAGATGACCGACAAATTCATCATCAAGAAGATCCTAAGAGCCTTGGATGGAAAATATGATACCATGTGCACATTGATCCAAATGATGCCCAATTACAAGAATCTCAAGCCAACGGAAGTCATTGGAAGAATTGTTGCTCATGAGATGTCACTCAAGGATAAGGAGGAGCTCCACAACAAGTCAAGTGGTGCTTACAAAGCCTCATGTGAAGCCCCCACATCATCAAGTGAGAAACAAACCTTCAATGAAGAATTGGGCCTAATGGTGAAGAACTTCAACAAGTTCTACAAAAGTAAAAGCAAAGAGAGAAGCTCCAAGTCAAGGACCTACAATGACAAAAGATCTTCTATCGAGAGCGCAATTGCTACAATTGTGGAAGACCGGGACACTACTCCAATGAGTGTATGGCTCCCTACAAAAGAAGAGAAGAATCACCTAAGAGGAGAAGTAGAAGAGAAGAATCACCACCAAGAGGGAGAAGGAGTAGAGATGATCGTTATGAACGATGAACATCCCGGAGAAGCAAGGATTCAGAAAGGAAGGACAAGTCATCAAGGAGCTACACAAAACGAAGACATCAAGCTCATGTTGGTGAATAGGTATCCGGTTCCGACTGCGACAATCACTCCGAGAGAAGCTATCACTCTGACTCCAAACTTACTCAAGATGAAGGTGTTGTCGGTCTAGAACTTGTGTCAACCAACTCCTACGACATATTTGATTCACCAAATGAGGGACTTGGAAGATGCTTCATGGCTAAAGGCCCAAAGGTAACACACCCCGAGTATGTTGATTTCAATAGTGATGAAGATGACTTGCTAGGTGATGTTGATTTACTTATTGACAACTCTAGTGATGAATACTGTGATGAAACATCAATTAATCATGCTAATCAAGATAAAACAAATGACGATGATAAGGAGAAGATTGAGCTCCTAACTAAAGAACTAAACACTCTTAAGTTAGCTCATGAAACTATCTTAGGAGATCATCGAGAACTTTTAAGGACTCATGAGAAGTTACACTTTGAAAAGCTCAACCTTGAGCAAGAGCATGAGTTCTTAAAGGCAATCAATGATGATCTTCGCAAGAAAAGTTCTTCTTACATTACCAAGAGTTTACTCTTCTCTACTTACATGCCTCAAGTCAAGTCTAGTAACAAGAACAAGAAGGACTCTTCCTCTAGTAGTAACAATAATCATGTTAAATCTAATGTTGTTGCTTCTAGTAGTTCTCTTGATTCCACTAATGATTCTCTTAGCCAAGTTACACTTGAGCAAGAAAATAGCTTATTGAAGGGAATTATAGAGAAAGGTGTTTACAAGAGCCTTTCCGGGAGTAAGCAATTCGAGGAAATTGTACGCAAGCAAGGAAGGCACCGGAAGAACCAAGGTGTTGGTTTTGAACGAAAGTTCAATGCCAATGAAGTTGAGTGGGAAGAAGATCAATACCCCAAGACAAAGTTTGTTCCTCAACAAGAGAAGTATGATCCTACTTCCTTCAAAGGGACACAAGCTCAAGATGATCTTCCACCACAAGACCACAAGCAAAAAGGCAAGGATGAGCTTCAAGAGGAGATTGATGCATTTGAAGAAGCTCCTGAGGCCTTGGTCAAGTGGATTCCCAAGACTACGTCAAGTTCTACTTCATCAAGTATGACTACAACCCCAAGGATTCCCATCAAGATGGTGTGGATCCCGAAGAAGAAGAACTAGAGAGTTCTTGAGGGTGACTCTGCCAACATGCTTCACTCATATCATTTTGGCAAGGACAAGTGCAATCAACTTCCACATCTTGCACTAGTTCATGGAGTCACAAACCCTCTTGTTGGTAAGACAAGGGACAAGGTAACCTAATGCTTTCATAGACATCATTTTGTGTGTGCATCACTCTATGTCTATGGATATCCTTGTTAACCCGTGTAGGTATTGAAAGTGCAACTCACTCCAAAGTATTGCTCCAAATGATCTACATCAACATTGAGCATCCACATCTTCAACACCTAAATGAAGTCATCATTGACAAAACCCAAGGTTAGTTCATCCCTCTAAGGGGGGATCTCACATCTAGCGGGAGCTTTACTCTAAGAATTGAGTTAAAGCAACTCTAATGGTGTGAACACATGTTTGCATTATGTAAAAGTGGCAACCCAACTTGAGCTTAAACGATGAGTATGACCTATGATCAAATGTTCTCATTTGACTCCTAAGTCAATATACTCATATATAGATGACCTAGTCATCTCCAATTGCTTGATAGATGCTAGAATGGTTGTGCATGCTTTGCCACATATTTCATTTGTCATTTTATTGTGTGAGCATGTTGGTTGCATATTTCACTCATTCGAGGACATCCACTTGTTGAGTTGATTGTTTGGTTCCGTTTCTTTTGCCAAGTGGATGGACAAGAATGCCTAAGAACCTTCTCTAGCTATCTATGTTATTCTTGTCTCAAACTCTATTCATGCTACATCACAAAGTTTGATCAAGTCAAATTCGAACCACTCTGTGTGAGGAGCACTCAGAGTCCCCGTTTCGTCATAGACTTAAACTTCCAAAACTTCTTTGTGCATTTCGGTCTGACCGATTCTTCTATTTCGGTCATACCGAGATCACTAAGTCGATCTAGGTTTTCAAACTCGGTGCAACCGATTTGCACATTTCGGTCACACCGAGTTGCAGTAACTGCTTGCAGTAATGCATCTCGGTGCCACCGAGTTGTTCCACTCGGTCACACCGACAGGGTCGGGCTATATATATCCACGGGCAAAAAAATTGGAAATTTCTCCGAACTCTTTCGCCCGCGCTTAGCCTGCTCTGCCTCCTGGGTCTCTGGATCGTCCTCCTCGTCGCCAGCTGCCTCCCGCCACTGGTCTCCGCCGCCGTCAACGGGAATCATCTCCGCCATTGCCGCCGTAGCAAGTCCATCGCCGAACTAGGGTATGGACTTGATCCTTATGCTAATCTCACTCCGATTCCTAGCACATTGTTTTCGCCATGTATCTTGCCACGATTGAGATCATCTTATCCAGTAAAAACGCTCCGTAGATTAGGTTTGGATTGAAAATTTAGGGTTAGGTTTCCGCCGAAACCATCTCGGACCGACCGAGTTGTAGAAATCGGTTCCACTGATTTGGCCAAGGCCATTGCACATGTGATTCTCGGTCCGACCGAGAATTGCAAATCAGTGTGACCGAGTTCAGGACTTTGTGAAACCCTAGCAGTCTCGGTACCACCGAACTGTGACTCGGTATGACCGAGTTCACTAGTTTAGGTTCCTAAAGCTGCTTCAGTATCACAGAGCTTACAAATCGGTAGATCCGAAATGCTTTTTGTGGAAAATTAAAACTAAGTTTTTAACTCATTCTCTTGCAAAAACCTCTACATTTTGTGATGCTCATCCTATTCTACCTCATCTATATCTATTCACAGGATCTGCTGTCAGTGTTTGCAACATGTCTGATCAAAGTGACAGTCAGAACAAGTCTGAGGAGTAGGTTCACATGAGTGAGGGCACTAGTCCCTCTAGCAGCGATGATGAGCAGAAGCACACCCAGCAACTTGCCTAAGGCAGCCACCAGGGCCAGAAAGAAGAAAACCACAGAGTCTGAAGATGAAGACTATGTGGTTGTAGAGGATGAGGCCACTTCCAAGAAGAAGGGGCCCAAGAAGGAATATGGCACAACTGCTACCACTAAGCCTGGAATGAGGACCAAAGCACCTGCTAGAAGAGTTCCCATGTCCAAAACCAGAGCCTCCACTCAAGTGCCTTTGGAATCTGAACCCAAAGAGGCTGCTGAGGAAGGGAAGAAGAGGAAAGAAAGGGTCAAGAAGACCATGGCCAGGGTTGTTGGAAAGCCTTCCATGATGGAAGATGAAGAAGAAGAGGTAGTTGCACCAGCACCTAAAGCTCAGAAGCTTATGGGTGATGCCATCAGGTCAGGGGCTGCTTCATCAAAGTCCAAAGAAGCACCCAAGGCAGCTGCTCCAAAGCCTAAAATGGCACCCCAAGAGGAATACTAGGAACATTCCTGCTGGAGAGAAGAACAAGGCCCCAGTGCCTGAAGTTGTTATTGAAGAAGAAGATGATGAGGAACATGTCTTGAGAAAGTTGAAGCCCAAAATTCCAAATCACAATGATGCTCATCCTGTAGCTGAGGATATGAAGCTGAGAAAGGATGCAGGACTCAGACAGTGGAGGTTGTTTGATCCATATGCAGTCAGAAGGAGAACTGTTGTGGACTACAGGTTCCATACAAAGAAACAGCAGGATTTCTATGAGACAGTGCTGCTTGACAAGAAGCCAATTGTCTGTGATATGAGATGGGTGGAGTGGAAATATATCAAGGAGAATGAAGAGCACTATCCTGGTGTGTATGACAGTTTCAATTCTTGTGGAGTGGATGACTTTGTTGGGCAGAAGCTCACAAAGTGGAATGATGAGCTTATAATGCAGTTCTACTCCACAGCACACTTCTATCTAGATGGAAGGATAGTATGGATGTCCGAAGATACTAGGTACCAATCAACTATTGAAGAATGGGCTAATATGATCAATGCACCTAAGGAGAAAGAGGATGACTTGGATGTCTATGCCAAGAAGAAGAAGGATCACAACTCTATGGCACATACGTATAAGGAGATCCTAGATGATGCCGTTGAAACACTCAAGTTTGGATCAGTACATTACCTTCTATCAGGATTGCCAACCATCAACTGGATCCTCAGTCACACTCTTTTGCCTAAGTCAGGTGATCACAAGATGATCAGAGGCCATGCTATCAATCTGCTTCACATATTTGATGTGCCTCAAAAGTTCAAGGTCATGAGCCTCATAGTGGAAACTATCAAGAGGACAGCTGCTGACCAGAAGAGAAGTTGTGGGTATGCCCCACAGATCCAAGAGCTAATTAACTCCAAGATGGGCACTGGCACATACCTATTGGACAAGGAACACATGCCTATCTATCCAGATTTCGAGGACAACACAGTGGTTATGGATGAAGATGAACCATCTTCTGTGCAAGTACAAGCAAAGAAGGAGAAGGCAAGGACTGAAAAGGCTGCCAAGATGCCAACCATTGATGAGGCATCTCAGTATTTCCTGAAGAGCAAGCAAGATCATCTTGGCTACTTGATTGCCTCCACTCTAAGGATTGAGAAGGGATTGGCCACCCTGACTCAAAACTAGGAGAGCCTGGAGAGGATCATGGAGCAGAAGTTCTATGACTTGGATGTGAAGGTCACTGAGATACAGTCAGTCATTGAGCAACTTCAAGATGACATGCAGGAGAGGAAGGGCAAGACAACCACTGATGCGTTTGCTAGAGTGCCCAGAGCTCAGAGATCAGTTGCAGTGCATGTTCCACACACAAGAGAAACTTCATCTGCACCAGCTACAGCTTCAGTGCCACCAGCTCCATCACCTACTCCACCAGCTCCAACTTCATCAACTGATGCTTTCGTCCTTGGCGTTATCTCTATACCACCAGCTGAAGACCAAGCCTGAGAGTCGTTTTAGTACTATGCATTTTCTATGAACTTTTTGGTAACTTGTTGCGAAAGGGGGAGAAAATGTATAGATCATAGGCTTCGAGAGAGAGCACTGTCTTTTTATTCTCTCTTGTTTTGGTGGTTGAACTTTGTTTGCTTGTTTGATATATATACTTTATGCCTGTGTGATACTTGGATGATCATGTGTTTGATCATATGCTACATTAATGCTTGTTGGATGACATTATCCTTTTATCTCTATAAGATCATTCACTTTCCTTGGTGATGAGTGCATGTATTTTAATTATTATCATTTTGAGTGCTCCACCAAGATGTATGTGACATGGGAGAGTAACTCATGATCCTGACTCATTGTGCATTTGCAGTCCAAAGCAAATCTTAAACTATGCACAAATTTAGGGGGAGCTCTCACATTTCACATACTTCTCAAAGCGACAATGTTTTTCAATCTTATTATCATTTGTCGAAGCTTTGATCTATATGTTGTCATCGATTACCAAAAAGGGGGAGATTGAAAGTGCAACTATCCCTAGGTGGTTTTGGTAATTCCTAACAACATATAGCTCATTGAGCTAACACTATTTCAAGATAAATATTTCAGGAAAAGCTCAATGAATGGCATGGCATGGATGAGAAAAGTGGATCCCACAAAATACTAAGGAGAAAAGGATTGGCTCAAGCTCAAAGCTCAAGACTCTACATTTTATATTTTAGTGATCCAAGATCACATTGAGTCTATAGGAAAACCCAATACTATCAAGGAGGGATGAGGTGTTGCTTAATGAGGTTCTTGCTCAAAGTGCTTAATGATATGCTCCAAAACCCTCAACAACTTTCTCACATCCACATATGACCTAAACCAAAAGTCAAACTCTGCCCCACCGATTATTTATATCCGGTGCCATCGAGTTCAGATGTCATAGCCACTGCCACAAACCCTAGGCAAATCGGTCTCACCGATAAGGATCTCGGTCTCACCGAGATGGGATTGTAATCTCTATGTTTCCTTTCGTAACGTTTCAGTACTACCTAGATGAGCGATCGGTCCCACTGAGATTGCAATGTAAAATCTCTGTTTCCCTTTTGTAACATTTTGGTCTCACCGAAATGAGCGAACCGGTCCTATCGAGTTTACCTGACCAACTCCCTGGTTAGCTTATTACCAAAATCAGTCCCACCGAGTTTGTGTAATCGGTCTCGTCGAGATTATGTTATGCCCTAACCCTAACCATATCGGTCCTACCGAGTTGCATGTTGGTCCCACCGAAAATCCTAACGGTCACTAGATTTGCTGAATCGGTCCGACCGAGTTTCTCAATTTGGTCCCACCGAGATTGGCAAGTTGTGTGTAACGGTTAGATTTTGTGTGGAGGCTATATATGCCCCTCCACCTCCTCTTCATTCGTGGAGAGAGCCATCAGAATGAACCTACACTTCCAACTTACATTTTCAGAGAGAGAACCACCTACTCATGTGTTGAGACCAAGATATTCCATTCCTACCATATGAATCTTGATCTCTAGCCTTCCCCAAGTTGCTTTCCACTCAAATCTTCTTTCCACCAAATCCCAATCCTATGAGAGAGAGTTGAGTGTTGGAGAGACTATCATTTGAAGCACAAGAGCAAGGAGTTCATCATCAACACACCATTTGTTACTTCTTGGAGAGTGGTGTCTCCTAGATTGGCTAGGTGTCACTTGGGAGCCTCCGAAAAGATTGTGGAGTTGAACCAAGGAGTTTGTAAGGGAAAGGAGATTGCCTACTTCGTGAAGATCTATCGCTAGTGAGGCAAGTCCTTCGTGGGCGACAGCCATGGTGGGATAGACAAGGTTGCTTCTTCATGAACCCTTCTTGGGTGGAGGCCTCCGTGGACTCGCGCAGCCGTTACCCTTCGTGGGTTGAAGTCTCCATCAACGTGGATGTACGATAGCACCACCTATCGTAACCACGACAAAAACATCTGTGTCTCCAACCGCGTTTGAATTCTCCAAACCCTTCCCTTTACATTCTTGCAAGTTGCATGCTTTACTTTCTGCTGCTCATATACTCTTTGCATGCTTGCTTGAATTGTGTTACGATTGCTTGACTTGTGCTAAGTTAGCTAAAATCTGCCAAGAACTAAAATTGGGAAAAGGATAAGCTTTATTTGGTCAAGTAGTCTAATCACCCCCCCCCCCTCTAGACATACTTCCGATCCTACAGGTAACCTCTGTGGCACTCCGGTTTTACCCGAAACTTACCGGAACACTTCCGGTGTCCGAATAACATGGTCCAATTTATCAATCTTGATGCCTCGACCATTTTGAAACTCCTCATCATGTCCGTGATCTCATTCGGGACTCTGAACAAACTTCGATCACCAAAACACATAACTCATAATACATATCGTCATCGAACGTTAAGCTTGCGGACCCTACGGGTTCGAGAACTATGTAGACATGACCGAGACACATCTCCGGTCAATAACCAATAGCAGAACCTGGATGCTCATATTGGCTCCTACATTTTCTACGAAGATCTTTATCGGTCAAACCACATAACAACATATGTCGTTCCCTTTGTCATCGGTATGTTACTTGCCCGAGATTCGATCGTTGGTATCATCATACCTAGTTCAATCTTGTTACCAGCAAGTCTCTTTAATCATTCTGTAATACTTCATCCCGCAACTAACTCATTAGTCATATTGCTTGCAAGGCTTACAGTGATGAGTATTACCGAGAGGGCCCAGAGATACCTCTTTGGGACACGGAGTGACAAATCCTAATCTCGATCCATGCCAACCCAACAAACACCTTAGGAGACACCTGTAGAGCATCTTTATAATCACCCATTTACGTTATGATGTTTGATAGCACACAAGGTGTTCCTCCGGTATTCGGGAGTTGCATAATCTCATAGTCTGAGGAACATGTATAAGTCATGAAGAAAGCAGTAGCAATGAAACTGTAACGATCATAATGCTAAGCTAACAGATGGGTCATGTCGATCACATCATTCTCCTAATGATGTGATCCCGTTTATCAAATGACAACACATGTATATGGTTAGCAAACATAACCATCTTTGATTAACGAGCTAGTCAAGTAGAGGCATACTAGGGACACTATCACTACTAGGGAAAACCCTAGCAGTAGCGCGTGTTTAAAGCCTATCAGTAGCGCAGGGAACCGCGCTACTAGTAAGGCGCTACAGCTAAAGGTTATTAGTAGCATGGGTTGGACCATGCTACTGCTATATCGACTTAGTAGCAGCGCTTTCTACAACGAGCGCTACTCGTAATTAGTAGTAGCGTTTCTCCTAGCACGCGCTACTACTATTATTCCGTATTTCTTTTTTATTTCATGTTGTATTTGTACACCTTTATACAAGTTTTCATACCGCAGCAATTTAGAGAATGATTTTACATCATAATGAGTTATTACATCAGTGGGAGAAAGAATAGTGGACTAGTTTCAAATGGATGGACATCCACTTGAAACTAATCCGCGGTTCTTTCACCCAATGATATAATAAATATCATCATCATCATATCATTAACAACTTATCATCATAATACATCATTTTCATATAACACCTCCTCATGATCATCGTTTTCATCAATGAGACATCACATACAAGTTGGTCACTAGACATAATCACAACTACTCATCATCATCAACTCTCATAAACATATTGTTCCTCATAGGACCTACTACATTCTCTTAGGACCTACTATATTATCTTAGGTAAAATAACATAAAACAAGATAGCCCCTGACTCTCCATTATGGAGAATGGAGATTATCATGTCTCCCATTCTTGCCTTTCGCATAATGTTGCTTCCAAGAACCTCCTTACAACTGTCCATACATTTCTTCTAATCTTTGATTATCATGTTTTCACCATTTTTAGAAATCTGGTACATAGGTGAGATTCGTAGGACGATCTGGCTGTATGTTCAAAACATCAAGGCGGCCATTTTGATACATCAAATGAGGCACACAATCCATTGGGATTTTATGTTGAAAAATGTAGTAATAACTTCGTAGTTAGCAATGTAGTTCAGTTTTAGAAGTATGCAAAAGATGCATGGATGTCGTAATAGTAAAAGATCTTACCAGGATATCTCCATGGAAGTTATCGTGGTTCAACACGTGCACTAGTGGCACGTATTCACCATAATTTGGAGGAGTTCGATAAAAGGCATTGTAATTCTCAATTTCAGTACAATATGCAACCAGATGATTTTTCTCTTGATAAGTTAACTCAGAGCCATCGGTGTAGTTGGTTCTGTCTACCATCTTCCTCACACTCTTTGACGAATGAAAATAAGCTATCAATGGAAATAAGCTGTCAACTATTTTGAAATAAACAATATAAATTACTTAATAACTATGTTTGAGGAACTCACATACAGCTAGAATTGGAAGTGTATCAAGAAGAACCCAAATGTCCAAATTGTCTTGGTCGATGTCAGGATCACCAAGATCCATGGTGACAAACATACCCTCTTGAAAATCATACATCTTGCAAAGTGCTTCCCAACCCGGGCAAACAAAATTGGATACGCTCTCAGAATTGTATAGATTTACCTCAAAATCCACACCCTGATGGGTCCTTAGGTTAATTTTCTTTGTTTCATTCCTCTCATGATCTACAAAACCCATCCTCTCCAAGACATAGCGTCTTGCATGGCATGGGATAAGCTAGTCGAATTGTAAAAGATGAAAATTACATGTTCAAGTAGTAAAAGTCGAGCTTAATTATGAAAAAAACACTTAGCGTCATAGTGTACCGTTTCACAATCAAAGGCCTCCTCGAGCTTAATGCTGAAGCACCGACCTTTATCCAGGTGAGGCCTGACGCAGAAACCCCAGTTGTCGCTGCACCAGGAGCACTCCCTGGGATCTTCTTCGTCCGACGACATTTCCTATGTTCATATTTCAAAGAATAAACTTGTACAATTAAATATATGTACTACAAAAACTAAATTAGATCATTATTATTCATCATGGGTTGACTATGGGTCTGTTGAGTCTTTTCTTGAAAACTCTCAGCTCACGTGGTGTATATATTTGACCGTCGGTGATGGTAGCTCCTCCTTTCGTTCTCGAGTGCATTACACCAAATTGTCTAGCACATGGGAACGCAGGAGAAGCTACCCCCACGACAATAGTCGGGATTCTTCGTCCTCTCATATATGGTGGATACTCTCCCTCACTGATTCCTCTCTGACATTTGTGACCATCGGTGATGGTCGTTACTCCTCCTCCCCCTAGTGCATAACAAAGGTCTAGCACCCAGAGAAGAAGGAGAAACGACCGCCACGACAACAGTCAGGATTCTTCGGCCTCGACAGTGTTAAAGTCAACCCGAAATATTGTCTTTCTAGAAAATCCAGGCCACTCGATATTTCCTACATACTCTAGCACAAGTCATGCCAAAATTCACAGAAAATTCCGGCATGACCTTTGCTAAAACAGGACATGTCGAGCACCTGAAATTTGCCAGAACAGAAATTAATCAACACTCCGGCAAAACATAGGCCACTCGGAGGTGTAACCTGCAAACGTGACCGGCCACTTGGGCAACCAGATATCCTATTTGAGCAACACAAGATATACATGTTTTTATCTACATCATATCTTATAGGACTCATATTGACATGGAGATTTGGCTGGTCTCGCCTCGAGGTTGAAGGGGGCGGTGACGGGGACGAAGGCAGGGATGATGGAGGGGCTCCTTGATTTGTGCAAAAACAAAAACCCTATAAGTTATCACTAATACATCCTGAATAGTATCATACATATAACATCACTAGTACAACTAAAACCCTAGCGAACGACGGGTATCGACGACGAGGATGCGGGATAGGCATCATCGACGTCTATGCAGGAATAATTGCTTAAACTAAAAAAATAACAACAAATGTGACATGTTCAACTAGTTCTATTAATTCAACTAGTTCTTACTAAAACTAAACTTACTATAAATAGAAATAAACTAGTTCTTTCTAAAAATAAACTAGTTCAACTAGTTATATTAATTTTCTTACTAAAAATACATTAGTTCTATTAATTCAACTAGTTCTTACTAAAACCAAACTACTTCAACTAGTTTATTAATTCACTTACTAATTATTTTAAACAGTTACTAAAAACAGTAAAAAAACTACATTATACAATAGTAAAAAACTACAGTGAAAAACAAAAAAAAATATGTAGGGAGGAGGAAGGAGAGAGGAGGGGGAGGAGGCCGGT
>NC_041391.1:654623556-654636598 GCF_002162155.2 Triticum dicoccoides | reverse complement strand
GAAGAGGAGGCAGCCGGAGGAGGAGGAGGGAGGGGCGGCCGGAGAAGGAGGAGGCAGGGGCGGTGCAAGGAGGGAGGCCAGAGGGGGAGGGGGAGGAGGGAGTACCTCGGTGAGGAGCAGTGCAGCGGCGGCAGACGACGGGTTCGGCGCGGGCAAGAGCGAGTGAGAGGGAGAGTGAGTGAGAGGGTGCAGTGAATCGCTCCAGGATAAGGTAAGTAAGTAGTAGCGCGCTTTAGAGATATGCGCTACTGCTAAGGGACGTAGCAGTAGCGCTGGTCAGGCATACGCGCTACTGCTAAGTGGGGCTAGCCATCTGCACCCAGTACAAGTATAGCAGTAGCGCGCTTTAGCAGAACGCGCTACTGCTAAAGTAGTAGCAGTAGCGCGGTCTAATTAAAAATGCTACTACTAAGTAGCAGTAGCCCCCTGTTTTGTCCAGCGCTACTGCTAAGATGCTGTGTATAAGGTTTTCCCTAGTAGTGTATGTTTTGTCTATGTATTCACACATGTACTAAGTTTCCGGCTAATACAATTCTAGCATGAATAATAAACATTTATCATGAAATAAGGAAATAAATAATAACTTTATTATTGCCTCTAGGGCATATTTCCTTCACATATCAAGGCAACAATGAATAGTATCTATGTCTATCTGACACATATCGAGGCAGCAATGAATAGTATAGCTGCCTATGTTGTTCATCTTTGGTGGGAAAGAAATAGTAAAGCAATCATCGTCTGCCTTTTTATTGAATGGAAGCTATCATCGGCCTGCTATCATTATTTTTGGATCCATCCACTAGTTGTTACCATCACTCTAGATTTATGCATGCTCTCCTTACATAATCTCACTATATTTTTTTCGTATGCATGTCAGATATTTTACACAGTCATGCTGAACATGTAGAGAAAAAGAGAAGAGTTTTGTGCGGCAATACAATGTCATGCAGACATCGCTCCATGGTGGGTTCAATGGCAAACCCTCCACCCCTCCCCAGATTGTAATCCAGAGGAAGATATCTGTTCTGAGGCGGATTCAGACACAGCTGACTACTCCTATTTACCCCCCAAGGTGTTTGCTCTAACTTGGCATGATGATGTTAGTCATATCATGCATACGTTGCCTTGTAGTGCCTACTTTCGACATCATATATGTCATCTGCTTAGTTTACACATGTTTTGTAATGCCACATGTTTAGTTTCTATATCATATATGGGAATTATGCAGTGTCATCTCTTTTAGCTAGCCATAATATATGTGACATATGCAATGCCATCCTATTTAACCAGACATCATATATTTGAATGATATCTTGCCCATCCTTTTCTTCATTACATTTCCATTTGTCGACAATGTTTGTACATTAAACTACTCTTCCTGTGAATCAACCATTTGAGTGGGTGATGGAAAAATCTGGAGTGAAAAGAAGGTCTTCAGAGAAGACAGTGCTACTTGTCGAAGCAGATCTCTTGTTGGTTCCCGATAGCTCCTTAGAGATGGATTCAGAGACAGATGACCAGTCCTATTCCCGCACTGAGGTGTATGCTCTAACTTGGCATGGTTATAATACTCATATCATGCATATGGTGTCTTGCATTGCATAGTTTAGACATCATATCCACAATATTCAACACCATGTTCTTAGTTCAGACATCATATATGCGAATGCCCTTTGCTTAGCATATAAATCACATATGTGAATTAAGTCATGTGATCCTGATTACTTAGATAACATGTATGTGAATTATGTCATGCGAACCTATTTACTAAAGACATTATATAATTATCTCATGCCATCATGTTTAGTTAGTCATCATATCATTGAATTATGTCATGCTATGCTATCCAGTTTAGATAGACATCATATATGTGAAATTATGTCATGCTATCCTTTTTAGTTAAACAATATACATGTAACCTATTTCATGCCCTCTTTTTTCCACACTATCTATTGCATCTATCTCTCATACAATGTATGTACATTCAACTATGTTTCCTGTTTATCAGCCATTTGAATTGGAGCAGGTGATGGCAGTATCTAGCGGAGTAAAAACACGGTCTTCAAATAAAACAGTGCTACCTCTTGGTGGAGATAGCACCCCGGTTGTACATGCACAAGAACCAGCCCTACCACACATAACCCAGACTCCCATAGATTGTACCCCTACTGCGATGGACAGAGAACCAGCTTCACCCAATCTAACCCCAACCCCAGCAGATAGTAACCCAGTTCCTGTTGACACAGCACCATCTCCACCACAGAGCTCGCAAACAAGAGCAGTTAGTAAGACAGCTCCAGTGCCCAAAGCGCCAGTAATACCATGGCGAACCCTAACTCCACCAGTTAGTACACATATTCCTGTGGAGCAAGCACAACCAGCCATTCATAGTTTAACATCTATCACATTTGAGATTCCATTGCTATCTTGCATACTGCTTTGCTCTTGTATCACTATGTTTACTCATATGTAGCGACCCGACCTCAGACGGTCAAGTCTATGTGCTTAAGTATCGTCCCTGGATCAGTATGCTGACACACACAGTACTCAAGGATTTATAACAGAGGTAAATCACATGTATAAAGTAACGTAAATATTATTAACTCAATCCATAAAGCGGAAGAAACAACAAGGTTGTGGATTCCCATCAACACCAACGGCAGAGTTGAGTGTAGAAATCATAACCCTAACGTATCACTTACTCGTCGTAAGAATCCTGCAACATGAGACGTTGCAGCCATATAGGTCAGTACATTGAATGTATTGGCAAATTCACACCACGGAATAATGATGAACAATAGCCATCACTACATGCATATTTGGCTGGTGGAGGCGCTATGGTTTTCATTTGCATAAAGCTAGTTTTTTTCCTACAACAAAGGAATGTCTTTTATTTAACTACCAAGTTGGTTGATAAATATTGAGAAGGTTACTCCAACTCAATCCCAGAATAATAAGTATAACCCAACAAAATTAATTAAGTAAAGTGATGAGATCAAATCAATAATTCAAGTACCAGATACTCAAGATGTCCATAACCAGGGACACGGTTAATCATGATTAGTTTGTACACTCTGCAGAGGTTTGCGCACTTTTTCCCACAGGACTCCATCTCCTCCGTTAAATTTCTCGCACTTCATGATGTTTGAGAAACGGATGACCGAGACACAATCTTTCAGAAGCATTAACTCTTTACTCCGGGTAGACCGTACCACCTACATCCCCTACATCTGCTAGTCCACCTCTTCAAGAGCTCACGCAACTTACTCAACTATGCCAGAGCCCATAATGGCTTGTGGCTGCACACGGAAGTTTCTAGCATGAATAATCTTATGATCCCTTTGAGCCTGGGTGGCATTCCATAGGGTGATCACACGGGTACTCCGGGATCCCCTTGGGCAAGCACTGGGTTCTCCATGTGTATTAAAGTAGCCACCTTAAGTTAACCATTAATAATAACTCTCACATCTGTCATGAAATCACTCAAACCAAACCACGTCTACGAGCATAGCATAGTAGTATAAGCATAACGTAGTAACTCCCAAGGTTTGAATATAAGACAATAGGCTGCTACCTCATTAACTACTTCCCAGTACCCACATGTTATCAAACCTACTCACGCAATGTTTGAGGGTTGAAACTAATGCATAAAAAAACTGGGTAATAAAGGGATATGATCAAAGTGTGAACTTGCATGTACTGTTAATGAAGATGATTCTCACTCATAACTCCTGATAGTTCTACTCATCACACTCCAGTTAATCTATCGTGGGCAAGCAATTGTAACCACACAAGCAATCAAGCAAAAGAATCAAAGAAACGATCTCGAAAAACTTCAAAAACAAGCAATTAACTCTTGCAAAAGAAACAATTTCTAACAATACCAAAATTAGGTCGATTTAGCCTTATCAGAAAGTTTAGGTCAAGAGCTTCGATTTGCAAAAAGAATCAACTAAAACGGAGTTACGAAACTCAAGAAACAGACGAAATAAGATCGGACACTAATCTGAATTAAACTCAAAATTTAAATTATCAAAAGCATGTTTAAGTTGGTTTACTGGACAGATGGGATCGTTACGAAGATTTAGGCGTTGGTTTCATCGAAAACGGATGTACGGATAAAAAGATATGATCAAAAGAAGTTTAAGTATGAATCTGAACAAATTCCGAAATTTCAAAGTTGCAAAAAGTTTATTTGATAGATTCAAAGTTGTGGCTATTTGAAAAATCAAGGCCAAGCTGTAATACGGAAGAAAAAGGGCTATGGCTAAAAGAATTCTAGTCTTCTAATGTAAATACAGGGACTAATTTATAAATCTAATTATTCTACCGTACACTAGTCTAAAAATAATAAGGTATGGAAGTATAAAAAATACAAAGAAAGTACCTATTAGATAGAGAGAAAAAACGACTTCGGAGAGAGGAGACAACTTTTAAAAGTCCCGAGAAGAAATATATTTTTCAGCTAGTCAAACTAAAATATTGATTTAACTCGCAGTGGATGATTTTTGAAGGCTCTACGGGTCTAGATTTATAGATGGAAAAGAGAGTTACACATAAAGGCTAGGCAATGTGGGACTAAACATATACGCAGATGAAATTGAAAAAATCATGCGCATGGGCTAAGAGTTTGGCCGGCCGCGCGCGTACACTGCGCGGCAGTTTTTTCTTCTAATATTTTTCTTTCGTGAAATTTTACTTTTTGGAAAAACATAAATAATAATTAAAAATATTGTAAACCTTAACGAAAAGAGAAAAAGAAAAATACGGGTCGGCCTGTCTACTGTGCTGCACATGCAGGCGACAAATAATTATCAGCCGCATGTACAGTTTTTTTAAATAGAAACAGAAAGGGAAACTGAATAATGAAAATAAAAATAAAATTGTACATAGGCATATTATATATCAGAATTTTCAGAAAACGATTTTCTAAAACATAAACATTTTTCTAGCGTCAAATAAATTGTCAAAATTTTAAATAAATCAAACAGTGCTACTGATTGATTTAAAAACCAAATATAATATTTTAAAAATACCAAAATGATTTCAAAACCATTTTCTCCAATTTTCTAATGTAGGGAATCAATTTACCCTATTTTACATGTATTTTATTTTTTGAGAAAAATAATTTGAATAAAAACCAAATAACTACAAATTGAAAAAAAAATTCAAAGGGACTTTAAATTGGATTTACTTTAAACTTCCAACTCATATTTCATATGTTTTGAACAAGCCATTTTATCTTCTCTCGTGAAAATCATTGAGTTGCTTAAAGTTTCGGAATTTGAAATAGTTTCAAATGGAATTCAAATTTTTTTCAAAACTATTTTCATTTATTTAAACGGAAGAAGTCATGTCATCTTCTCTCTGTTGGCGCCGCCTCCTCGCAGCGTCGCTTCTTCAACCTCTCATCTCTCATGAACACACACCATGATGAGAAAACTCAACACATACACACGCACACACACCAAGGAAGACACCAGCACCAGCTTTGCCAAGAGCTCTCCTCCTTGGTCATACAAACACTACATTTTTACCCAGCCCTCTCGGCTTACGCAACCAGTACAGAGGCGTAGAATTTATACACGAGACACACACATCCAGTCCCCACACGCACGCACGACCCGGCCACCACACGACCACTAACTGCATGCACTCATCCATTCCTAAAAGCGCTCCACTAGCTAACTAACCGAGCCATGCACTCTCATGCACTAACAGCCCATAACTCTAGCTAACAGCCGCTGCCTTATGAGCCGGACCTAGAGCGCGCGCACGCACCGGACACTGCTACTACAGGCATGGCTTATTGCCAACACTCACCCCCTAAGCCATGACCTCGTTGTCGTCGGAGTTATTGCAGCTCCTTCTCCGCCGGCGACACACGCCTGGCGTCCCTCTGCGTCCCGCACGTCCCGCGCGCACTTGACGCGCCCGACGAGCCCGACCGCACCAGTGCGTCCCGCACGTCCCGCGCGCACCCGACGAGCCCGACAGCACCAGACGCTCACCGCGCGCCGCCTCCTCGTCCGCCATGGCAGCCGCCAGTGACAAATGCCGGAAGGATGTAGCCGAACTCGAGCACCACAGCGACATACGCCTCCTCCCAACGTCAACCGCACGCTCGTACGCGCGCCCGCGGTCCCGACGCAGCCGACGCGTCCAGTGCGCACCCATAACACGCACCGGTCGCGCTCGGCTCACCGCCGCGGCTCCGAGCCGCCGCGACCTCTGCGCCACCACGCAGGTCCTCCACGACCTCCTTGTCTCCGCGACCACCGTGCTCTTCGTGCGCACGATATCACACCGCACAGCCGCGGACTCGCCACGCGTCGCCGTCACCACGTGCTCGCCGCGCGCCGCAGCCGATGCCTCCATGTCGGCCGCGCACGCCGCGTCCACCGCGGCCACCGCGGCCTCCTCGCCGCGCCGTGCACCTCCATAGACCGACACACGTCCCGGAGCTTCACCGCGCAGCCGCCGGCGAACGCCACCACCGCCGCCACGCCTCCGACACGGCAAGCACGCCCAAGACACCAAGCTCTGATACCAATTGTTGGCGCCGCCTCCTCGCAGCGTCGCTTCTTCAACCTCTCATCTCTCATGAACACACACCATGATGAGAAAACTCAATACATACACACGCACACACACCAAGACACCAGCACCAGCTTTGCCAAGAGCTCTCCTCCTTGGTCATACAAACACTACATTTTTGCCCAACCCTCTCCGCTTATGCAACCAGTACAGAGGCGTAGAATTTATACACAAGACACACACATCCAGTCCCCACACGCACGCACGACCCGGCCACCACACGGCCACTAACTGCATGCACTCATCCATTCCTAAAAGCGCTCCACTAGCTAACTAACCGAGCCATGCACTCCCATGCACTAACAACCCATAACTCTAGCTAACAGCCGCTGCCTTACGAGCCGGACCTAGAGCGCGCGCACGCACCGGACACCGCTACCACAGGCATGGCTTATTGCCAACACTCTCTACGGTTTTGTATTTGAAAAGAATTTGAATTCATGGAGGCCATTAAAGCAAGATGAAAGTTTGGGAAAGTCCTTTTATTCCCTTTTATTTAACTTTCAAAAGTTTCAAGTTTTACTCAATTTCACACAGCACATCACACAATTAATCAAAACTATCTATTTAATATAACATTCCAAAATTTAGAAATTTGGGATGTTACATCATACAAACTTATTTTTAAATTGAAGGATCCAATCGATACTCCAATGGCACAACATGTATGTTTACGCATGTTTCTTTAACATGTTTGCTCTTATAAATAGATCTGTTGATTTCAATTTCAATTGTGTATACAGTTGACTTCTCATATCATGCACATTACTCGCATCATAACAGAGCCAATAGTGTTGTCGTACATGTAGACCTGTGGTACCCATCTGAAATATTGTTGTGTTGTGTAGTTTCCCACGCTTTGTATTCTTTCAGTGCTGCTTTGTCTTGAACTAATATGATTTGAACCGTGTCTCTATTTTGATTTGGCAAGACAATGCAGTGAGCATAGGACATAGATATATGCTTGTTTGATGCTTTTATTATGTACTACTTGGCAATAGAAGACTTGGTAGTTTAATCATGTCCACCTTACTAATGAACTAGTTCACCGAAATGAGTTTCATATACTAATACATGCTAAACCTGTTATGTGTCTGTTTGTTTCTTCTTTTAGAATGCTGACAGAATATTGGGAAAGAGTGCGTTATTAAGTAATGGTAAAGGAAGTAATGCAGATAAGGTTCAGGATAGTGAGACATCCTTGTGGGTCTCCAACAAAGTTGATAAAACAGCTAAGGAAAACTATCTTGAAGACAGTGAGACGACCCCAAAGTCCTGTCTTGGTTTAGTGTTCGAGTTACTAGCCACTACCGCTGGCACAAGCTATTCAAATTCACTGTCTGAATCAGTTTGGTTTCTTGAGTCTCAACTACAAGCTGAAAGACATCGATCAATGGTGCTGAGACAAGAAGTCGAAGGACTGCGGAAGTCCCTGGAGCATTCAGATGCATACTTTCTCGTGCAACAACAAGCATTGGATGATTTTAGCACCAAACAGGACAAAACTAATAAGCTTGCTAAGCTTATTGCCAGCATGGTGGATACCCAGGATAACGTTTCTTGAGCTCTTTTGAAGTTGTTTCAGTTATGGACTTTTTTTGCTGCCGCGTTTATTTGCACTGCTGGGTTATTTCGACGGCCAATGTATGTAATATGTTGCTTTGTTCCCTATATTTGCACTGGTAGTCAACTTTGATGCCGAGTGGATGTAATATGTGTAATACCGTAATAGTCTAGCGTTAGTTGCTTGCTTATTTATTTCCTTATTGTCTTGTTTAGTTGTTTTCTTGTAGTCACTGAAGTTCTTTTTCCGCATTTTTCTGGTGGACTATTTTTATAACTAGGCCACAATAACCATGGCAACACACGGACTGTTATAACCATGGTCCTGCTACCTTTTGTAGTCACCATGGCCCTCCACGGGCTGTACGATCCATGGGCCTTCTACGGGTCGGACGATCAATGGGCCTTCTACGGGCCGTCTAATCTATGGGCCTTGTACGGGCCGTATCATTGTTTCGCCAAACATGGGTCGTACTATTCATGGACCAATAACGTTCCGCAAAATGGGTCATAAACGGGCTAGAGTGGAAATCATATGTTTTATGGCCTGACCATAACGGGCCGTTAATAGGCCGTATTTGATGACACTATGAAAACGGCCCAACGGATTAACGGGCTACAAACAGGCCGACTGTAACCATGGGCTGAATTTGGCCCACAAGCAGAAAAGGCCAGTAACAGGCTATAAGTAACCGAATGCTGGAAATGAGCCCAAGAATAAATGGGCCCTAAGAAGGCCGAAAGGTAACACGGGCTGGAAACGACCCAATGGAATAATGGGTCGTTAATGGGTATAAAGCGATACACTATTCCTTACGGGCCGGTTTCACCACGGGTCGTTAATGGGCCAAGAGTTACAAAGGGACTCATATGGGCCAAAAGACGTCATGGGCCATACATGGGCCGAAAGTTACAACAGGCTCGAATCATATTGGATGGCCCAGATGATACTACTGGGCAAATTTCGGTAGGTCGTAACGGGCCGTGAGTTAGCGGGCTGTAAATGGGGGTCGTGAGTTAGCGGGTTGTAAATGGGCTATATGCGAATAGGCCGTTAACATGCTTTCCATGGGCTGGCCCGCTACCTTTTGACCAAGTCAAACGGGCCGGCCTTTTCATCAGAATGGGCCTCTATTGGGCCGTGCCACGTGTCAATGTATCATAGGCGCCTTCGGTCCAATGAGTGGATGACATCTGTCCCAACGGTGAGCGAACACATGGTTCCTCCGGCCAATGAGAAATTTACACATGGAAAATCCCCATTGGTCATGGCTTTTAGCGGGTTATCGGATCCAAAACTGGACCCGATAGCTTACTGGCGACTCGTTATGGTGGATGCCACGTGTCGGTCACCCTTGACGAAAGCACTTCCATGTCGCGCGATTTATCATCATGGAAGTGGACACTTTCGTGATGATAATTTTGTAATGTCATGGAACACTTATATGACAGCACATGTATGAATATCTTGATTCTGTCATAAAATCGTCATGGATGTACATGCATGACAGAAAACATGACCTACTGCGACAAACACGTATAATCATGGAAGTGTATTTTTTGTGTAGTGCGTGTGTCTGCACGCCCCCCTGTTGCATGTCCTTGGGATGAACAACCTCCCCTTCTAATTCCCCCACCCCCACCTTTGCATTCCCCTCCGGGCCTTTTGGCGGCACCTGCTTTGACAAATCTGTCACATCCAGCTGCATGGGGGCGTGTTGCATGGTCTTGGTTCCCGAGCCTCCCTTCTGTGTGTTCGGATCATTGGTTCCCCTGTCTTATTCTGGTACTTTTGTCCTAGACTCAGGTGGGTATGTGAGCTCCTTATGAGTGCCACCACGTTTGGGAGCATCTAGATTTTTAAGCGGGGTTGTAACCTCCTAATCCCTCTCCCCTTCTTCTACCAGATACGCCCAGGAAACTTTATTGTTGCGCCAGTTTGGACCAGCACTCCTTGACGAATTCCCCCGCTCACTTGCCACTTCCCTAGACTTCTACTACCCGAGCTATGATCACTTGAATTAGACAGGCCCCTTCCCCATCTGCCTCTATCATCACGAGGTGCGGCAGCCCGTGTCCAGGTACGAGGTGCGGCAGCCCGTGTCCTGTGTGTGTCCCCGTACATGGCAGTTTTTTTTTAGGGATCCCCGTACATGGCAGTTATTTTTAGACACCGAACATGGCAGTTGTGGCCTCTTGTCCCGCCTGCCTGTTGTGGGCTTTTTTGTTTTTTGTGAGTCTCCCTTTTTTGTTCTTTGTGGGCTTTCAGCCAAGAAAAACGACAATTATTTTCAGGGAGAAAAATTTGTCTAGTCGTTCTATGTCCTTGTACCATTTGTTTGGTTTTTTGTCTCCCCGAAGCCTACATGTGTGAATGAGCTGACCCATGAAGGTTTCTTTTACTAGTTCTGGGAAAAGCTTCCAATCTTTTTCTTTGTTTTTTCTCTTTTTATTTTTTGTTTTCGCCTTTTCAAAAACTCGTGATTTTTGTTGGTGTCTCACATCTAAGTCTCTCACCGTTTGATCTACAGTCTTTTTTTCATGGGAGCCGTGTCCATTATATGCTCGCATAGTTGTCGTGTCCGTTGTGCTCGCATCGTTGCTGCGTTTCTTGGGCCCATTATGTCCTTAGTCGTTGTTTGTTGGCATGTGTTCCCTGCGTTAGTGTTTGGGCCTGTTTTTTTTTCTTTGTCCCCCGATCATTTCACGTCCATATGAGTTGTTCGACCACCTCAAAAAAATGTGAGTTGTTCGTTTGCCTTTAAAAAATATGAGTTGTTCGTGATTTTCTAGAAGAAAATGTTATAATTTTTTCCCTTTTTTTGTACAAATCAGATTAACTACTTGCTAATTCTCACCACATGATTAATTGTTGTACAGTTCATGTAATTTGCTCTATTTGGTGCGCGTTGTGGCTTTAGTCCTCCATTTGTCCAGTCAAAACTTTTATACTAAATTGCAAAATCACAATCTAGATGATTTTTGATGATGTCTCATCTAATTTTTTTTACCGGTTGATTTAGTTTTTGTAATTTTTGTGCAAGCGCTATCCCCGCCTTGTTGGTCGATGTTTTGTTTGTCTCGCATCCTTTTGTTGGTCAGTTTAGCTTCACACTTTTCGGCCCATTATCGTGCCGCGCTGACAAGCCATTTCGCTATGATGTTTCTAGGCCACTGCGTAGAATTAGAAGAGACAAGAAAAGCAAAGGTCTATCGTGGTTGTTACCTTCTCCGTTCATTTTCACATTGTCTCCCATTTCTTCTAAGCTTTATCAAGATAAAAATAGCAATGTTTCATCTGAGTTATTTTCCACCGGATCTTGCTATTGTAATTTAGTGCAAATTTTTTATCTTGCATGTGGGCCGATGTATTCCTCTATCGCGTTGTTCCCTTTTGTTCGTTTGTCATCCCGTTCGTGATGTACATATGTTTTTTATTGGGCATTTTTCTGCACGCGTTCTTGTGTGCTCATGTCATTTGCAATGTCGTAGAAGTCAAAGAGGTAGGTTATGCGCTTGTCCCGGTTGCAAGTCTACCTTCAGACTCATAACTGGGTCCATATTTTGTTTTTCATCCTGGTTGCAAGTCCGTCTTTTGGTCATAACGCAACTCATAGTTTGAAATTGTTATAATTGCAAATCCACCCTCTACTCACAACTCGTATCGTAGTTTTGTGTAGTTTTCCCAGTTGCAAACTCACCATTGACTCGTAACTGGGCATGCGGTTTGTTTTTTATCCCAGTTGCAAGTCTACCCTTGACTCGCAGTTAAGCTCACAATTTGTAGTTGTCCCTGTTACAAATGCACCGTTGACTCGCAACTCATATCATAGTTTTGTACAGTTGTCCCGGTTACAAGTCCATCCTTGATTAACAACTAGCTAGGCCCATAGTTTGTTTTATCCTTGTTGGAAGCCCACCCTTAACTCGCAACTTGACCTGTGTTTTGTCTTTCATCTTAGTTGCAAGTTCACCCTTGACTCGCAACTGGGATTGTAGTTTGTTTGATCCCAGTTGCATGTCGACCCTTGACTCGCAACTGGGTTCGTAGTTTAGTAGTTGTCTCAGTTGCAAGTCCACCTTCGACTCGCAACTGGCCTCATAGTTCTCCCTATTGCAAGCCCATCCTCGACTCGCAACTAGATATGCCTTTTGTTTTACACACTAGTTGCAAGTCCACCTTTGACTCGCAACTGGGTCCATAGTTTGTTTCATCCCAGTTGCAGGTAGACCATTTCCTCGCAACTGGGCGCATTGTTTCATAGTTGTCCTAATTGCAGGTCCATCTTCGACTCGTAACTAGGTTCATACTTTTGTTGTTGTCAAAGTTGTAAGTTCACCCTCAATTCTAACTAGGCCATTGTTTGTTGTTGTTCTAGTTGCAAATCAACATTCAACTCGCAACTAGGCCACTATTTTGTTTTTCATCGTTGTTTGTTGTTGTCCTAGTTACAAGTCCACCCCGACTCACGGGAGGGTGTAGTTTTGTAGTTTCCCTAGTTGCAAGTCCATAACTCGCAACTCAGGGGGTGTTGTTTTTTGTTCTTGTTTCATAGTAGTTGCAATTAGACCCTCGACATGCAACTGGGGGTTTATGTCGGCCCAATTGCAAATCCACCCTCGACTCGCAACTCGGGAGGGTGTTGTTTTGTTTTCACCGCATTTGCAAGTCCACCCCTGACTTGCAACTCGAGGGATGTAGTTTGTAATCACTCCAGTTACAAGTCAACCATGTACTCGTAACTCGGGAGGGTGTTGTTTGTTGTTTGTTTTCACCCCTGTTACAAGTCCACCCCCGACTTGCAACTCAAGGGATGTAGTTTGCAATCGCCCCAGTTGCAAGTTAACCATGTACTCGCAACTCGGGAGGGTGTAGTTTGTA
>NC_041391.1:654576054-654623166 GCF_002162155.2 Triticum dicoccoides | reverse complement strand
TAGACCTGCAACTAGGGGTTTCTGTCGGCCCAGTTGTAAGTCCAGCCTCGTCTCGCAACTCGGGAGGGTGTTGATTTGTTTTCACCCCGGTTGCAAGTCCACCCCTGACTTGCAACTCGAGGGATGTAGTTTGTAATCGCCCCAGTTGCAAGTCAACCATGTACTCGCAACTCGGGAGGGTGTTGTTTGTTTTCACCCCAGTTGAAAGTCCACCCCGACTTGCAACTCGAGGGATGTAGTTTGTAACCGCCCCAGTTGCAAATCAACCGTATACTCGCAACTCGGGAGGGTGTGGTTTCTAGTTTCCCTAGTTGTAACTCCACCCTCGACTCGTAACTCGGGAGGGGGGGTGTTGTTTTTTGTTCTTGTTTCATAGTAGTTGCAATTAGACCCTCGACCTGCAAATAGGGATTTCTGTTGGCAGTTGCAAGTCGACCCTCGTCTGCAACTCGGAAGGGTGTTGTTTTGCTTTCACCCCAGTTGCAAGTCCACCCTGACTTGCAACTTGAGAGATATAGTTTGTAATCGCCCCAGTTGCAAGTCAACCATGTAATCACAACTCGGGAAAGGTGTTGTTTGTTTTCACCCCGGTTGCAAGTCCACACCTGACTTGCAACTCGAGGGATGTAGTTTGTAATCGCCCCAGTTGCAAGTCCACACCTGACTTGCAACTCGAAGGATGTAGTTTGTAATTGCCCCAGTTGCAAGTCAACCATGTACTTGCAACTCAGGAGGGTGTTGTTTGTTGTTTGTTTTCACCTCGGTTGCAAGTTCGCTCCCGACTTGCAACTCGAGGGATGTAGTTTGTAATCGCCCCAGTTGCAAGTCAACCATGTACTCACAACTCGGGAGGGTGTAGTTTTGTAGTTGCCCTAGTTGCAACTTCACCATCGACTCGCAACTCGGGGGGTGTTGTTTTTTGTTCTTGTTTCATAGTAGTTGCAATTAGACCCTCGACCCGCAACTAGGGATTTCTGTCGGCCCAGTTGCAAGGCCACCCTCGTCTGCAACTCGGGAGGGTGTTGTTTTGCTTTTACCCCAGTTGCAAGTCCACCCCAACATGCAACTCGAGAGATGTAGTTTGTAATCGCCCCAGTTGCAAGTCAACCATGTACTCGCAACTTGGGAAAGGTGTTGTTTGTTTTCACCCCAGTTGCAAGTCCACCCCCGACTTGCAACTCGGGCGATGTAGTTTGTAATCGCTCCAGGTGCAAATCAACCATGTACTCACAACTCGGGAGGGTGTTGTTTTGTAGTTGCCCTAGTTGCAAGTCCACCCTCGACTCGCAATTTGGGGGGGGGGGGTTGTTTTTTGTTCTTTTTTTATTGTAGTTGCAATTGGACCTCGACCTGAAACTAGGGGTTTCTTTCGGCCCAATTGCAAGTCCACCCTCAACTTGAAACTCAGGAGGGTGTTGTTTTGTTTTCACCCTAGATGCAACTTGCCCGAACCTATCCAATTGCATGTCCACCCTCGACATGCAACCGAGGATGGACTTGCAGTTGCATGACTCGACCCTTTGTCCCAGTTGCATGTTGCTAATAAAACAACAAGGCCCACAAATACCTACAATAAGGCCCTCGAGGGGCGCTGATACAATCACTAAGCTTAGCAGTCGCTCACTATTAGCTCATAGTAGGTTGGACTGTTTGTGTTGTTAGCGAGTGTTTTTTGGGAAGCGATCGAGGATTCCTAGGAAAGTTGTGGTTTGGGGATCCGGTTTTAGGAACCTTTTTGGTTGTTTTGGATGGTTGCAACTGGCTTTTTTGTTCTCTTTTTTTGTCTATTTTCCTCTTTTGGGGTTTCTGGTTATTCTTTTGGTTTTTCTATTTGTTTTTTTCATTATTTTTTTATTTTACTTTACAGTTTAAAATTTTTGAACCTTTTTCAAATATATGAATAAATTTAAATTCATGAACATTTTGGAACTTTGTGATTTATTTATTTTGAATCAGCGAACATTTTCTGAATCCAGAACAATTTTTAACACTTTTGGATGAACGATCAATTGTTCAGTATGTGTTTTAAAAACATTTAGTGTATATTATGAAAATGTCTTACCATATATTTAAAATGGTTTTATGTATATTAAAAAAGTTTAAGTTTGTATCAAAAAATTAGTTTGTATTAAAAACTTCAGTGAATATAATTTAAAAAGTTCAATATATATTTTAAAAATTAAATGTATATTACCACAAATTCATGAAAATGTTTCTGATTTTTTTGTCAAGCTTTGTCTTTTATTGAAAATTAATGCATAAAATATAAAGAGTGGAACGGAAAAGCAAAAACAAAAGGGAAAATCATTTATAGCCTACTAGAAGCTAGAGATCAGAGACACGCCGCTAAATAGATGGCAATAAAATGCAAAACCCAACAAATCGATGGTAGAGCTACTTTTTTTTTGCGGTTGATGGTAGAGCTACTTTTTTTTTGCGGTTGATGGTAGAGCTACTTTATTTTCACTGATATACATCTGATCACTAGCTTTTCCTGGAAAAAAATCTGATCGCTAGCTTCGAGTTGTGACGCAACACTACTTACCAAGGTGCTTGCTGCTTCTCCTTGTGTCGCCATCCGATCTAATGTGATGTGTCGATCTACCATGCACGCACAGGAAGAGACACATGTAGCAAGAAGGAATCTTCGGCTGGCTGATGCACACCGTAAAAAGCTAGCCTCCTGCTAGTACACACTATGAGCTGTCGGACATATAGGCTGGCCCACCGAGGTGGACGTGAGCGCGAGACTGGTTCGTTTGTTTCAGACTTTATGACAAATCAAAATCGGACAAACAAGATAAACAATGAGGAGGTGGCGTTGACATCATACTTAGATGTGAGATATTATCTCACATCTAGATGTAATATAGACGGACCCATCTATTTAAGTTGATTTTATCTAAACAGATCATAACTTTCTATCCGGTATTTAAAAGAATCAATCACGATTAATTAGTCTCCAGCCAATCTCTAAAACCAAATCTAAATTAATCAACCTTACCGTAAGTCTCCCGCCCCTCGATCACATTAATTAATCTTACCATACGTCCCTCACCCCTCAATCACATCCAAATCTAAATTTAAAAACTAACTAGGTCATTGCCCATGCGTTGCAACGGGTAGGCCTAATTCTAGTGGTTTAATATTGATCATATCCTCATGCATATCAGATGCATTGTCAACTTTTCATTACATCAGTTTTCTTCCTACAGTCACTATCTTCGTCTACCCGTCTCCCCAATCCAAGCATCAATATAACTGCACTTATGTTGACCTAAAATAAGACACGTCAAAACTTATTTTTTTGGACAAGGGGATGTTGTACATTTTAATTGACCATTCCATACCTATGTGTTTTCATGTACAAACAAGATCAGATCCTGGAAAGAATGGCATACATCAAGAGTGTCGACACCGCCTTCATCATCAATTTATTGTGTTCTCCTTCAGACTCCTCTTGGAAATAATTGCTATTGTTTCCTGCAACACAAAATTATCAGGTTTCAATCACAACATGTGAAAGCAGCACAAACTAATAATGAGTGGGTGCTACATTGTCTCACACCATCATCATTCCCATCCTCTTGGTCTTCAGTCTTCCTCCGAAAAAGCTTTGTACCCTTAGAGGATGCACTCAGCGAGCTCGTCGTGTGGTTGTCAATCTCATCATCATCATCCGCCAACAACATGTAAGTGCTACATTTCTTCACAAGCCTTGACTCCTCCATTTCGTGTATCTGGTAATTCCGCGACAAAGGAAAGCATAGCAATAAATCATCAAAGACAAAGTTATATCACTGTTCTTAACACACCAGGATGGCTCAACGGAAGTGATGGATCAAAACTTGCAATGCTACTCGTGCCCTTGCAGGGACCTTGGCATATACTTACTGGGCATAAAAGTTTAGTACTACCACGAGATCAATTGTGTCAAGTACAATGTGTTTACTTCACCATGGAGTAAATGTCCATTCTTATGAATCATGAATTCATGATTGGCCGGTCAAGAAACTGGATCACAGAACAATTCAGATGACCTGTCTTGACCTTATTAGAGCACCTTCCTTGACCGCATTCCTGAATCAGCACAAGAAGAACAGATGCAGCATCATTCGCCAATTATTCATACCATATTATATTGTACTACCACCTAAGTAAAGTTTTGCAGATGCATGTTGTACTGAACAAGATGAACAACCAAAAGGAAATTGAGATGAGAGTCCCCATGATCACATGATTGGCAAAAAAAACTGAAGATGTACCTGAAGGACCAAATGGTTGGCCTCGGTGCTCCCTGATTTGTTTGATTAGTCCAGACTTGAGGCATCATCTCGTCCTGGTGTGGTAGTCGTGTCCAGTCACAAGCGATTGTTGTCCAGGTGTTGCGGTCATATCTAGTCGTGAGCCGATAGTGTCTAAATGCCATGAATGATCGAGGGGTGTTGGGATTTTGTCCTACAACATTGGCGTTCAGTGGGGCGGCCCCACCGCCCGGGCATCATGTAGCGATAGTCGGCATCACCAAACCTTACTTTATGTTAAATCTTAATAATCATAGCATTGTTTCCTACTTTGAATTCCTCCTATGGTGTGGTTTTGGGATGACCCCACCATCGCGGAACCAGGGTTACCAGCCTCCGCCGCTCAACGTTGACCGCTCGCCGGCTTCACGTGGTTGTGGGACGCCGCCGCAGCCGCCGCCCTGTTACATCTTCGCCAAGGTTGGCCCCGCCGCCGCTGACGTCGCTTGCCCAATGTGAGACTCCATCCTTAGACAAGAGACTCTCTGACCTCTCCCCCACAGGAACGACCGGGTCCTCCAACCATTGAGTGACTTGGATGGTCGCCGCCACCGGACAACGATATGGAGGTGGTGCTGACCGGGTCCTCCATCTTTTGGTTTTTGTTTACTGTGGTCTTCTTACAAAATTTAAGTTCCAGATCAAATACATGAGCAAAAAATGCTAGCTTCTTAATACTTGTGAAACGATATGCAGGAGAGTAAATTTATTTGTTTACTGAGGGAAGGGGAGGACATAATTTAGGTACAAGGTACATGTTCATTTTACTTTTACTTCGACATATGCTTATGCTCCTTTTTTGTAGCTTGATCAAACTCGGCACAGATGCATACACACCGCGCAAGCCATGGAAAACTGGGCAAAACCACGTACGGGGCACACCCCACGTACACGGACCCGTGAACGGGCTATACGGTGACACGGGAAAAAAGTGCCTGATGCCCGTCGTGGACGGAACCGGACGCGCGTCATGGAAAACTGGGCAAAACCACATACGAGGCACACTCCACGTACACGAACTCCTACACGGACCCGTGGACGGGTTGTGCGTGCACACGGGAAAAAAGTGGCTGACACCAGTCGTGGACGGAAGTGGACGCGCGCCATGGAAAACTGGGCAAAACCACGTACGAGGCACACCCACGTACACAAACCCTTACACAGACCCGTGAAAGGGCTGTACGTGGACACGGGAAAAAAAGTGCCTGACGCCAGTCATGGACGGAAGTGGGCGCGCGCCATGGAAAACTGGGCAAAACCACGTACGAGGCACACCCCACGTACACGGACCCGTGAACGGGCTGTACGTGGACACGGGAAAAAAGTGGCCAACGCCCGTCGCGGCCATTCCCCTCAATCCCCTCTTAGTAATCTCCAACATCTCCCCCTTCCGATGTTCGCGTACTTGACTGGAAGTGAGTGCATCACGGGTCAAAGCTTAGCCTGGGTCTTCATCAACGCAAGACGGGGCGAGAGGGAACTGGAAGTTTTTCAGCTGCATGAATGTGGAAGTGAAAGTGCGTTACGTCGACTAGAGGGGGTTGAATAGGCGGTTTTTATAAATTCTTCACTTAGGAATTTCAGGTTGAGGAAATTCCTAGGCGAAGAACTACTTGCAGCGGAATAAGTACTCAGGAATAAGCATAATAGAGCAAAAACATAGTCATCATGATGAAATCAAAGACAAAACACAGAGTACAGAAAGCGTAAACACAGGATAAGCAGGACGAAGACAAACTGACTGAAGAAATAGGATTGAGGAATTAGAGAAAGTCTTCAGTCAAAGTCTTCAAACAGTAATGATCAGGTTCATCAACACATAACTGAGGAAATGAAAGGATTGAGGAAACAGAACTAGTAGGCTTGGTGAAGACAATGATTTGGTAGACCAGTTCCAACTACTGTGACAGTTGTACGTCTGGTTGGAGCGACTGAGTATTCAAACTCAAGGACACACAGTCCCGGACACACAGTCCTCATCGTATTCTCCTTGAGCTAAGATCACACAGACCTCGCCCAACAGTAGTGGTAAGTCTTCACAGGTGACTTCCAAATCTTCACAAACTCGGTCACTTGGCAATCCACAATTCCTCTTGGATGCTCAGACCATGACGCCTAACCGTCTGGAGGATACACAATCCTCAAAGGTAACAAGCTTCAGTTCCACACATGAACAATCTCTTCAGTGATGCTCAATCACTTTGGGTTTGTAGGTTTGGGTTTGGGATTTGGGTTTTCCTCACTTGATGATTTTTGCTCAAAGTCCTCGGAGGATGGGATGCTCTCAAATGACAAGCGTCAGTTTCTCTCGGAGCAGCCAACCAGCTAGTGGTTATAGGGGGCGTCTATTTATAGCCTTGGGAGCAGCCCGACATGACAAGACATACATGCACTTCCAGGATATGACCGTTAGGTGGTAGGATATTTTTGGACAGCTGGCGCGTAGCACAACAACGGTCTGATTTGAGGTTTGAATTTGTGAGGGCTATCATGTTCCTCACTGTGTAGGCAATTCGCACTGGGAAATTCCTAACTCCTCAGTCTGAACAAATTCCTTAGAGACCAGAAGATTTTCATCTCTATCACTGAAGAAATTGACTGAACTGATATGACATTTCCAATGGCTTCACTCGAAGGATTGGGTAGGTGTAGGATTTTGAGATGAGCATCACTTGGAAATCAGTTTCCTTAGTATTACCTCGACCCTTTAACAGTATGGTGTTTCCTATGACTCAAGAAGAAGAAAACGAAACTATGAAAACAAAAGTCTTCGCGCTTCATAATCCTCGCATGAATATCCAAGTCTTCAAGGTCATACCAATTTCTTCACTTTCAAAGTCTTCAGAAGAACCAAAGTCTTCAGCCAAAGACATTCATTTTTAGGGGTCGACTTTCAATGTAAGTATCAAACTCCTCATCAACTTATAGAACCTGTGTACACTCACAAACATATTAGTCCCTTAACCTATAAGTCTTCAATACACCAAAATCTCTAAGGGGCACTAGATGCACTTACAATCTCCCCTTTTTGGTGATTGATGACAATATAGGTTAAGTTCTCAACGGGGATAAACTTATGAATTGAAAGTGCTCTATATTGAGGAATTTGATTCCAAGATATAGAAGAACTCCCCTTGAAGATGTGCATAGTGAGGAATTTGCTTTTCAAGCAATGCACATTTGAAGAGTAGAATCATGGAGATCTCCCCCTATATATTGTAATTCATACACGCATTTAACATATCGAATGAAGAATTTGAAATGCATGATGAAATATGGTGACCGATGTAATTCAGCATGCGTGCATAGCATATATGAGGAAATAGCATGCAGAAAAACAGAGCAAAAGTATCAGGTCATCACCGGACTTAAGTTTACAACTCAATCAACAAACACTTCAGAAGAGCGAGAGTTGCAACTTAACAAAAAACACCCATATATATAGAACCTCTTGAAGACTAACTCAAATTTCTCCCCCTTTGTCATCAAATGACCAAAAGGGACGAAAAGTGAGGACGAATGCCCCTGAAGAATTTCATCACAAAGTCGATGGAGGAGCACTAGTGTTGTTGGGGTCGATTGTTGGAGTAGGGCCTGCCGCAGTGTCGTCCAGGTCTTCATTTTCACCAGTCTCGCGGGATGAGGAATATCAGCTGGGCACCAAGGGAGGAACTTCAACCTTCTTGAATTTATTCGCTTGAGGCTTAGACCAGTTGAAGTCTTGCTTGAAACCCATCTGCTTGAGATCCTCATCACCGTAGATATGAGACAGAATAGCCCAGGTGCAATCAAAAACTTCATTGAGGTAGTAGTGGTTCTTCTTCACTGAATTGTGTTTGGCTGTCATGTTGTGAAGAATTGAACCAAACTGACGCTTTACCCATTTATGATTGTGATCCACCTTTTGATGAAGACTAAGGAGAAGCTCACGATCAGTCATCACCCTTGGAGCCGTTGCCTTGTGACTTTGCTTTGAGGCATTGGCGGCAGAATCATGAGTATCAGAGTCATCATTGGTGGAATATGAGGTAGCTTTGCGGAACTGTCATCCAATGGACGAATGCCCTCATCAATAATAGCAGTGGCCTTGCCCTTTTCATCAGCTGAGGAAAATGTCCGCTTGAGGACTTCAATAGGGGGCAAGTAACTGCCATGGTTGAGTGTGTCAGCTTTGTAGTTGAGTGAAGACCTTGATTTGAGGAATCTCATAATCCAGGGAGCGTAAGGCTTCAACTCAAAAGGAGACATTGCAACATTTGCCAAAGTCCTCATGAAGAAATCATGATAGTTCACTGGAATACCATGCATGACACTGAAAAGCAGATTCTTCATGATGCCAACAACTTCTTCATCATTCGAGTTGTAGCCTTTGATCGGACTGAATGTCGTGGTCAGAATGTGATATACAGTCCTAGGCACATATTGCAATTCCTTCACAAGGAACTTTGTCCTTGAGGCTTGACTAGGCTTCAATGGCTTCATAAAAACTTGCATGAAATGATTAGACAGTTCAATTTCATTGTAGATAAGACGCGCACCTTCTAGGGGAGGACTGACAGGCATGGCATGAAGCAATTCAGTGGCCGGTGCTTTAAAATGAGTATTTTCTGTCATCCAGTCCAACATCCATGAGTTTGTTAGAAATATGACCTAGAGGCAATAATAAAATGGTTATTATTATATTTACTTGTTCATGACAATTGTCTATTGTTCATGCTATAATTGTATTGACCAGAAACCGTAATACATGTGTGAATACATAGACCACAACATGTCCCTAGTAAGCCCCTAGTTGACTAGCTCGTTGATCAACAGATGGTCATGGTTTCCTAACTATGGACGTTGGATGTCATTGATAACGGGATCACATCACTAGGAGAATCATGTGATGGACAAGACCCAATCCTAAGCATAGCACAAGATCGTGTAGTTTGTTTGCTAAAGATTTTTTAATGTCATGTATTATTTCCTTAGACCATGAGATTGTGTAACTCCCGGACACCGTAGGAATGCTTTGGGTGTACCAAACGTCACAACGTAACTGGGTGGCTATAAAGGTGCATTACAGGTATCTCTGAAAGTGTTTGTTGGGTTGGCACGAATTGAGACTGGGATTTGTCACTCCGTATGACGGAGAGGTATCTCTGGGCCCACTCGGTAATGCATCATCATAATGAGCTCAATCTGACTAAGTAGTTAGTCACAGGATCATGCATTATGGAACGAGTAAAGTGACTTGCCGGTAACAAGATTGAACGAGGTATTGGGATACCGACGATCGAATCTCAGGCAAGTAACATACCGATTGACAAAGGGAATTGTATATAGGATTGCTTGAATCCTCGACATCGTGGTTCATCCGATGAGATCATCGTGGAACATGTGGGAACCAACATGGGTATCCAGATCCCGCTATTGGCTATTAGCCAGAGAGCTGTCTCGGTCATGTCTGCATGATTCCCGAGCCCATAGGGTCTACACACTTAAGGTTCGGTGACGCTAGAGTTGTTATGGGAAAAGTATGTGGTTACTGAATGTTGTTCAGAGTCTCAGATGAGATCCCAGACATCACGAGGAGTTCCGAAATGGTCCGGAGGTGAAGATTTATATATGGGAAGTCGTCATATGGTCACCGGAAGTATTCGAGGGTTTGCCAGTATTGTACCGGGACCACCGAAGGGGTTCCGAGGGTCCACCGGGAGGGTCCATCTGCCCCGAAGGGCCCTATGGGCTGTATGTGGAAGGGAACCAACCCCTAAGTGGCTGGGCGCCATCCCTCCTAGGGCCCATGCGCCTAGGGTTTGGGGGAAACCCTAAAGGGGGCGCCCCCCTTGGCTTGGGGGGCAAGCCCCCTCCCCTTGGCCGCCCCCCTCCCTCTAGATCTCATCTAGAGGGGTCGGCCCCCTTCCCCCTTCACCCTATAAATAGAAGGGAGGAGGGAGGGCAGCAACACCTCATCCAAGGTGTAG
Organism: Triticum dicoccoides; assembly: GCF_002162155.2. Lineage (NCBI taxonomy): Eukaryota > Viridiplantae > Streptophyta > Magnoliopsida > Poales > Poaceae > Triticum > Triticum dicoccoides. The sequence goes on along the minus strand of NC_041391.1, from coordinate 654,612,893 downwards.
CCCTCCCCCTTTCCAACACCCCCTCCTCCTCTGTTGAGCTTGGTGAAGCCCTGCCGGAGAACCGCTGCTCCACCACCACCACGCCGTCGTGCTGCTGCTGGAGTTGTCTTCCCCAACCTCTCCCTCCTCCTTGTTGGATCAAGGCACGGGATACGTCACCGAGCTGCACGTGTGTTGAATGTGGAGGTGCCGTTGTTCGGCGCTTAGATCGGAATCGACCGCGATCTGAATCGCTACGTGTACTACTCCTCCAACCGCGTTCTTCTAACGCTTCCGCATCGCGATCTTCAAGGGTATGAAGATACATTCCCCTCTCTCTTGTTGCTAGTCTCTCCATAGATTGATCTTGGTGATGCGTAGAATTTTTTTAATTTCTTCCACGATCCCCAACAGTGGCATCATGAGCTAGGTCTATGCGTAGTTTCTATGCACGAGTAGAACACAAGTTGTTGTGGGCGTCGATTTTGTCAATTTACTTGCCGTTACTAGTCTTATCTTGATTCGGCGGCATCGTGGGATGAAGCGGCCCGGACCGACCTCACACGTACGCTTACGTGAGACAGGTTCCACCAACTGATATGCGCTAGTTGCATAAGGTGGCTAGCGGGTGTCTGTCTTTCCCACTTTAGTCAGATCGGATTTAATGAAAAGGGTCCTTATGAAGGGTAAATAGCAATTGGCATATCACGTTGTGGTTTTGGCGTAGGTAAGAAACGTTCTTGCTAGAAACCTATAGCAGCCACGTAAAAACTTGCAACAACATTTAGAGGACGTCTAACTTGTTCTTGCAGCATATGTCGTGTGATGTGATATGGCCAAAAGGATGTGATGAATGATATATGTGATGTATGAGATTGATCATGTTTTTTAATAGGAATCACGACTTGCATGTCGATGAGTATGACAACCGGCAGGAGCCATAGGAGTTGTCTTAATTTATTGTATGACCTGCGTGTCAATGAAAATGCCATGTAATTACTTTACTTTATTGCTAACCGTTAGCCATAGTAGTAGAAGTAACAGTTGGCGAGATAACTTCACGAAGGCACGATGATGGAGATCATGATGATGGAGATCATGGTGTCATGCCGGTGACAATGATGATCATGGCGCCCCGAAGATGGAGATCAAAAGGAGCAAAATGATATTGGCCATATCATGTCACTATTTGATTGCATGTGATGTTTATCATGTTTTACATCTTATTTGCTTAGAACGACGGTAGCATAAATAAGATGACCCCTCATTAAAATTTCAAGAAAGTGTTCCCCCTAACTGTGCACCGTTGTCAAAGTTCGTTGTTTCGAAGCACCACGTGATGATCGGGTGTGATAGATTCTAACGTTCGCATACAACAGGTGTAAGCCAGATTTACACATGCAAAACACTTAGGTTGACTTGACGAGCCTAGCATGTACAGACATGGCCTCAGAACACAAGAGACCGAAAGGTCGAACATGAGTCGTATAGTAGATATGATCAACATGAAGATGTTCACCGATGATGACTAGTCCGTCTCACGTGATGGTCGGACACGACCTAGTTGACTCGGATCATATATCACTTAGATGACTAGAGGGATGTCTATCTGAGTGGGAGTTCATTAAATAATGTGATTAGATGAACTTAATTATCATGAACATAGTCTAAAGTATCTTTGAAATATGTCTTGTAGATCAAATGGCCCACGCTAATGTTGTCCTCAACTTCAACGCGTTCCTAGAGAAAACCAAGCTGAAAGATGATGGTAGAAACTATACGGACTGGGTCCGGAACTTGAGGATCATCCTCATAGCTGCCAAGAAAACATATGTCCTAGAAGCACCGCTAGGTGAAGCACCCATTTTCCCAGAAACTCAAGACGTTATGAACACCTGGCAGTCGCGTAGTGATGATTACTCCCTGGTTTAGTGTGGCATGCTTTACAGCTTAGAACCGGGGCTCCAAAAGCGTTTTGAGCAGCACGGAGCATATGAGATGTTCCAAGAGCTGAAAATGGTTTTCCAAGCTCATGCCCGGGTCGAGAGATATGAAGTCTCTGACAAGTTCTATAGTTGTAAGATGGAGGAAAAGAGTTCTGTCAGTGAGCACATACTCACCATGTCCGGGTTACACAACCGTTTGTCTCAGTTGGGAGTTAATCTCCCAGATGACTCGGTCATTGACAGGATCCTCCAGTCTCTCCCACCTAGCTAAAAGAGCTTTGTGATGAACTACAATATGCAAGGGATGGAGAAGTCCATTCCTGAGTTATATTCAATGCTGAAATCGGCGGAGGTGGAGATCAAAAAGGAACATCAAGTGTTGATGGTCAATAAAACCACTAGTTTCAAGAAAGGCAAGGGTAAGAAGAACTTCAAGAAGGACGGCAAGGGAGTTGCCGCACACGGTAAATCAGTTGCCGGGAAGAAGCCAAAGGATGGACCCAAGCCTGAGACTCAGTGCTTTTATTGCAAGGGAAATGGTCACTGAAAGCGGAATTGCCCCAAGTACTTAACGGATAAGAAGGCCGGCAACACTAAAGGTATATGTGATATACATGTTATTGATGTGTACCTTACCAGTACTTGTAGTAGCTCCTGGGTATTTGATACCAGTGCGGTTGCTCATATTTGTAACTCAAAACAGGAGCTGCGGAATAAGCGGAGACTGACGAAGGACGAGGTGACGATGCGCATCGGGAATGGCTCCAAGGTCGATGTGATCGCCGTCGGCACACTACCTCTACATTTACCTATGGGATTAGTTTTGAACCTCAATAATTGTTATTTAGTACCAGCTTTGAGCATGAACATTGTATCTAGATCTCGTTTAATGCGAGATGGCTACTCATTTAAATCCGAGAATAATGGTTGTTCTATTTATTTGAGAGATATGTTTTATGGTCATGCCCCGCTGGTCAATGGTTTATTCTTATTGAATCTCGAACGTGATGTTACACATATTCATAGTGTGAGTACCAAAAGATGTAAGGTTAATAATGATAGTCCCACATACTTGTGGCACTGCCACCTTGGTCACATTGGTGTCAAACGCATGAAGAAGCTCCATGCAGATGGACTTTTGGAGTCTCTTGATTATGAATCATTTGACACATGCGAACCATGCCTCATGGGCAAGATGACCAAGACTCCATTCTCTGGAACAATGGAGCAAGCAACCAACTTGTTGGAAATCATACATACTGATGTGTGCGGTTCAATGAGCGTTGAGGCTCGCGGTGGCTATCATTATGTTCTCACCCTCACTGATGACTTAAGTAGATATGGGTATGTCTACTTAATGAAACACAAGTCTGAGACCTTTGAAAAGTTCAAGGAATTTCAGAGTGAGGTGGAGAATCAACGTGATAGGAAAATAAAGTTCGTACGATCAGATCGTGGGGGAGACTATTTGAGTCACGAATTTGGTACGCACTTAAGGAAATGTGGAATTGTTTCACAACTCACGCCGCTTGGAACACCTCGGCGTAATTGTGTGTCCGAACGTCGTAATTGCACTCTATTGGATATGGTGCGATCTATGATGTCTCTTACCGATTTGCCGCTATCATTCTGGGGATACACTTTAGAGATAGCCACATTCACTTTAAATAGGGCACCGTATAAATCCGTTGAGACGACACCGTATGAATTATGGTTTGGGAAGAAACCTAAGCTGTCATTTCTAAAAGCTTGGGGATGTGATGCTTATTTCAAGAAACTTCAACCTGAAAAGCTCGAACCCAAGTTGAAAAAATGCGTCTTCATAGGATACCCTAAGGAAACCATTGGGTATACCTTCTACCTCAGATCCTATGGCAAGATCTTTGTTGCCAAGAACGGATCCTTTCTAGAGAAAGAGTTTATCTCGAAAGAAGTAAGTGGGAGGAAAGTAGAACTTGATGAAGTACTGCCTCTTGAACCGTAAAGTAGCGCGGCTCAGGAAGATGTTTCTGTGGTGCGTGCACCGACTAGAGAGGAAGTTAATGATGATGATCAAGGTACTTCAGATCAAGTTGCTACTGAACATCGTAGGTCCACAAGGACACGTTCCACACCAGAATGGTATGGCAACCCTGTCCTGGAAATCATATTGTTAGACAACGGTGAACCTTCGAACTATGAAGAAGCGATGGCGGGCCCCGATTCCAACAAATGGCTTGAAGCCATGCAATCCGAGATAGGATCCATGTATGAAAACAAAATATGGACTTTGACAGACTTGCCCGATGATCGGCGAGCGATAGAAAATAAATGGATCTTTAAGAAGAAGACTGCCGCGGATGGTAATGTGACCATCTATAAGGCTCGGCTTGTCGCTAAGGGTTATCGACAAGTTCAAGGGGTTGACTACGATGAGACCTTCTCACCCGTAGTGAAGCTGAAGTCCGTCGGAATCATGTTAGCAATTACCGCATTCTATGATTATGAAATATGGCAAATGGACGTCAAACGACATTCCTTAACGGCTTCCTTAAGGAAGAACTGTATATGATGCAGCCGAAAGGTTTTGTCGATCCTAAGAATGCTAATAAGGTATGCAAGCTCCAACGCTCCATCTATGGGCTGGTGCAAGCATCTCGGAGTTGGAACATTCGCTTTGATGAAATGATCAAAGCGTTTGGGTTTATGTAGACTTATGGAGGAGCCTGTGTTTACAAGAAAGCGAGTGGGAGCTTTGTAGCATTTCTCATATTATATGTGGATGACATACTATTGATGGGAAATGATATAGAACTTTTGGAAAGCATAAAGGCCTACTTGAAATAAGTGTTTTTCAATGAAGGACCTTGGAGAAGCTGCTTACATATTAGGCATCAAGATCTATAGAGATAGTCGAGACGCCTCATAGGTCTTTCACAAAGCACATACCTTGATAAGATATTGAAGAAGTTCAATATGGATCAGTCCAAGAAGGGGTTCTTGCCTGTATTGCAAGGTGTGAAATTGAGCTCGTCTCAAAGCCCGACCACAGCAGAAGATAGAGAAAAGATGAGTGTCATCCCCTATGCCTCAGCCATAGGGTCTATTATGTATGCCATGCTGTGTACCAGACCTGATGTAAAACTTGCCGTAAGTTTGGTAGGGAGGTACCAAAGTAATCCCGGCATGGAACACTCGACAGCGGTCAAGAATATCCTGAAGTACCTGAAAAGTACTAAGGATATGTTTCTCGTTCATGGAGGTGACGAAGAGCTCGTCGTAAAGGGTTACGTCGATGCTAGCTTCGACACAGATCTGGATGACTCCAAGTCACAAACTGGATATGTGTATATTTTGAATGGTGGGGCAGTAAGCCGGTGCAGTTGCAAGCAAAGCGTTGTGGCGGTATCTACATGTGAAGCGGAGTACATGGCAGCCCCGGAGGCAGCGCATGAAGCAATATGGATGAAGGAGTTCATTACCGACCTAGGAGTTATTCCCAATGCATCGAGCCCGATGACTCTATTCTGTGACAACACTGGCGCTATTGCCCTTGCCAAGGAGCCCAGGTTTCACAAGAGGACCAGGCATATCAAGCGTCGCTTCAAGTCCATTCGTGAAAATGTTTAAGATGGAGACATAGATATTTGTAAAGTGCATACGGATCTGAATGTCGCAGATCCGTTGACTACACCTCTTCCATGAGCAAAACATGACCAACACCAGAACTCTGTGGGTGTTTGATTCATCACAATGTAACTAGATTATTGACTCTAGTGCAAGTGGGAGACTGTTGGAAATATGCCCTAGAGGCAATAATAAAATGGTTATTATTATATTTCCTTGTTCATGATAATTGTCTATTGTTCATGCTATAATTGTATTGACCGGAAACCGTAATACATGTGTGAATACATAGACCACAACATGTCCCTAGTAAGCCTCTAGTTGACTAGCTCGTTGATCAACAGATGATCATGGTTTCCTGACTATGGACGTTGGATGTCATTGATAACGGGATCACATCATTAGGAGAATCATGTGATGGACAAGACCCAATCCTAAGCATAGCACAAGATCGTGTAGTTCTTTTGCTAAAGCTTTTCTAATGTCAAGTATCATTTCCTTAGACCATGAGATTGTGTAACTCCCGGACACCGTAGGAATGCTTTGGGTGTACCAAACATCACAACGTAACTGGGTGGCTATAAAGGTGCAGTACAGGTATCTCCGAAAGTGTCTGTTGGGTTGGCACGAATCGAGACTGGGATTTGTCACTCCGTATGACGGAGAGGTATCTCTGGGTCCACTCGGTAATGCATCATCATAATGAGCTCAATGTGACTAAGTAGTTAGTCACATGATCATGCATTACGGAACGAGTAAAATGACTTGCCGGTAACGAGATTGAACGAGGTATTGGGATACCGACGATCGAATCTCGGGCAAGTAACGTACCGATTGACAAAGGGAATTGTATACGGGATTGCTTGAATCCTCGATATCGTGGTTCATTCGATGAGATCATTGTGGAACATGTGGGAGCCAGCATGGGTATCTAGATTCTGCTGTTGGTTATTGGCCAGAGTGCTGTCTCAGTCATGTCTGCATGATTCCCGAACCCGTAGGGTCTACACACTTAAGGTTCGGTGACACTAGAGTTGTTATGGGAAAAAGTATGTGGTTACCAAATGTTGTTCGGAGTCCCGGATGAGATCCCAGACGTCACGAGGAGTTCCGGAATGGTCCGGAGGTGAAGATTTATATATGGGAAGTCGCCATATGGTTACCAGAAGTATTCTGGGGTTTGCCGGTATTGTACCGGGACCATCAAAGGGGTTCCAGGGGTCCACCGGGAGGGTCCACCTACCCCGGAGGGCCCTATGGGTTGTATGTGGAAGGGAACCAGCCCCTAAGTGGGCTGGGCACCATCCCCCTAGGGCCTATGCGCCTAGGGTTTGGGGGAAACCCTAAAGGGGGCGCCCCCTTGGCTTGGGGGGCAAGCCCCCTCCCCTTGGCCGCTGCCCACCCCTCTAGATCTCATCTAGAGGGGGCGGCCCCCTTCCCCCTTTGCCCTATAAATAGAGGGGAGGAGGGAGGGCAGCACCACCTCATCCAAGGCACAGCCCTCCCCTTTTCCAACACCCCCTCCTCCTCCATTGAGCTTGGCGAAGCCCTGCCGAAGAACCACTGCTCCACCACCACCACCACGTCGTGCTGCTGCTGGAGTTGTCTTCCCCAAGCTCTCCCTCCTCCTTGCTAGATCAAGGCATGGGAGACGTCACCGGGCTGCACGTGTGTTGAACGCGGAGGTGTCGTTGTTCGGCGCTTAGATCGGAATCGACCGCGGTCTGAATCACTATGTGTACGACTCCTCCAACCGCGTTCTTGTAACGCTTCCGCATTGCGATCTTCAAGGGTATGAAGATACACCCCCCCTCTCTCTCGTTACTAGTCTCTCCATAGATTGATCTTGGTGACGCGTAGAACTTTTTTAATTTCTGCAACGATCCCCAACAAAGTTCACATCTTTAGCATTGCCAGTGATGTGCAGTGTCGCATAGAACTGAAGAATGAGTTCTTCATTCCAATCACAGATGTCAGTGCAAAAGTTTAGCAGTCCAACATCCTGAATAGCAGCGAGGACTGGTGCGAAGCACGATAGTGATTCCATATCCAAATGAGGAATATGCTCATGGTCGAAGACTTTGTCCTTGTTGAAAAGCACTGAAGAATAGAAGTTTGCTTGGCTGGCTGTCCAGAAACGCTTCCTTCTCAGACGAGCAGAGTCATAAGGATTGTAGTCAGTGAAGAATACATGCTCATTGAAGAAGGCGTCAGCCTTGAATTTTGGAGTCTTGGAGAATGGATTCTTCGGCTTTGGCTGAGGAGTATCAGTAAGTTGCAACACAACCTCAGCAATCTCAATCTCTGGAGCCGCAGGCTGAGGAATTTCAATTTTTGCTTCATTTGCAGCCTGGGCCTCCATTTCTTCAGCAGCTTTTTCATCAACACTAGTGGCTGGAATCTCTTCATGAATGGAAGGGGCAGTATGAATTTCTTCAGAGCCCATCTGAACTTCAGTTGTTACTGGGGACTGAGGAATTTGTTGTAGCGGTGTGAACAGAGGAGAGTTGGGGTGCTGACTGTCCCAAAAATCATCGTTCATCACAGGTGTGGTGCTCCCAATGTACACATCCTCATCCACTTCCATTTCTTCAACGTCGGCCTCTTCAGCTGTGAAATAAGGCGTTAGCAATGATACCTGGGGAGTTGAAGTGAGAGTATCAACTTCAATTTCTTCATCCATCTACTCTGTGGAAGCAGCAGAAGGATTTTCTTCAACAGATTCATCAAGAATCTCATAATCTTCGCCAAAAGGAATGATTTCCTTTGATGGCATGCTTGAGAGAGGAAAAACATCAATAGGATTCTCAAGAGAGCTTGTCAAAATCTTCGTCTTCTTGGGTGCAGAAGATTCTAAGGAAATAGATGCTTTCCTTTTCTTCAAAGCGGCTCGCTCCGCAGCTTTTGTTTTCTTCACTTCCAGAGCAGAAGGAAGAACTAGGCTTGGTGTTGGTGCAGGCGGAGCAAAGGAAATTGGATCAATTTCTTCAGGCACAACTGATGCAGTTGGCCGGTCTTGTGCAATTTCTTTAGGCGCAGCAGCAGATGCTTCAGCTGGCCTAACTTCTCTTCAGGCGCAACACTAGTGGTTGCCCTGGCAGTTTCTTTAGAGGCTGGAATTTCTTCAGCAGCCCTAGTACTAGCAGTTTCATCAGCAGCCTGATTTTTATCAGCGGTGCTGGCATTTTCTTCACTCGGCTACGCAGATGCTTTAGCTGGAGGAACTTCATCACTTGAAGTGAATTTCTTCACCATTTTGACAAATATAACCTTGGCTCCCAGCCATTCTGCCTTGTAAGCGTCAAATTCATCACTGAGCTTCTTGATCTCAGTTTGCATGTCAATGAGTTGCTCAGGCAATAATCTCAGAATATTATCCTTCAAATAGCGCTATTTCTTGTACTGCGCTTTCTTAGCAGCTCTTGCTTGATCATATTTCCACTTTTCTTCAGCTATGAACGCCGTCAACGTGTGACTTTGTCCAGGAGTGAGATCTAGCTCTGGCAGAGGAGTATTCAGGTCTTTGTGCCAGAGGTCAATGTAATCCAAGATCTTCTTCGGATCCAATAGAAGGGGCACAACACTCCCTTTGGCTCTAGCGGCCCACTGCTGTCTGTCCTTGATGATATTGGCCAATTCTTCATCATCAGCTTCATCATCAGATGGAATTTGAAAGACCACCTGCTTCTTGTGAGGACTTGGTCTAGTGCCTCGTCCAGTAGTAGCCTTTGTCTTCGGCAGAGTGGGGCCAGTTGAAGAAGGAGGAGCTAAAGAACTTGCAGACGCTCCTGAGGCAATTGAGAAGCCTGTGGTCCTTTGGCAAGTGGCGAGATGCACAGGTGCCGAGGACTTTGCCGGAGGAGCCGTGGGTTTTGAAGCCCGAGGAACTGGTGCAGCTTGAGGAATTTGCCTTGATGGCACAGAGGAGCTGGGCCGTGAGGGCATTGCTGAGGAACTTGGTTTTCGAGCAAGCTTCTTGGGCATAGCCTTCTTGCTCGTGGTGGCCTCAGCAGCGGCAGCAGCAGAATCTTCATTGAATTTCTTCACTGCTTCTTTGGCCTGCTTGGCCAACTTAGCTTGCCGCCTGGCCCATTCAGCAACATAATCCTCACCACGTTTAAGGCTTGTTGGATCTACTCTTTGGCCAGGTGCCAAAGGAGGTCTTGAGCATGGAGGGTGAAGAGCGAATTTCTTCATATATTTAGGAGTAACATATCTGTACTCCCTCCATTCTCGTGCCCATCTTCGTTCAATCCTCTGTATGCGCACTTTGCGCTCATTCTTGGTTTCCTTCCCATGAGTTGCCTCATCAGGCGTGCAGTACCCTGCGTAAATGTCATCAGGGATCTCAAATGTTGTGTTGACTTCCAATTTCTTTCCTCCTTTCTGAGGTCTTTTACCATCTGCCATTTTCTTCAGTTGAGGAATTTGAACAATAGAGTTCTCTGAAGAAGTGTGCAACCTTTCTTCGAGGAATGCTGCAAATGAGTTAAGTTGATGAGAACCTAGTGATTCAGTAGTAGACATGTGTACCTATGAATAGAGTATAGGTGCGAAGAATTTGGAGAGGTCATATACGTTCTCAGAAGTTTTTGTAACACTGAACAAGTTTGAGGAAATTGACCAGATGTGTCTTGAAGAATTTCACTAAGCGTTCTTTGACTTAGGTTCCAGAGTTGGGTGGATTGTGAGATTCACACAATTGAGGAATCATGAAGAAAAACGTCACTTAGAGAAACATATCAAGAGCAGAAGATTGTGCTAGGTGTTTAGAGTGTGGAAGTTGAAGAATAAACACCTTTTGAGGATTTGATGAAAATCATCAGTAGTAACAAAGGAAGTAAAAGTAACTTTTAATTACCCTTGACGAAGAACACGATGAACATGAAGTGTAGATTGAGAAGTTCGTCTGTCCAGATCTTCCCCGCCCTAACTTGGCGGAGGAAGACGGCTACGGCTGCGGTGGAGGGAAGATGTCCGTGGCCGGCACGAGTACGATGGTGACGAGGTCGAGGTAGTGAAGCTCTTCCTCACCGGTGACGATGAAGGTAGCAGCAGCGCTAGGTCTTGAGAGCTCGAGCGAGGGGAGTGAGATCGAGGAGGGTAAGTGCAGTCAGAGGAGGGTGAGGGGTATTTATAGCCGTAGTGAAAAACTGTTCGCCCGAAGAAAATGGACGAACGTGCCCCTGACCCTTCTCATCCTAGCGACATGTGTCACCCATGTACAGTGTGGTGGAGATCGTGTAAGATCGTTGGTGAATAGATAAGTTTTATCGTGGGATGTGTAACGGTTTGAGCGACAAAAGCCGAAAATTCAGATAAGAATATTTTAAAGTTTCGTTCGCAATTTCTTCAGCTGACAAGGACACAATGAAGATTTTGAATGAGTTTCAAATAGAACGCACATGAAGAATTTGTGAATAGATTGGTTGAGTTTAGAATAGAGGGGGATAGGGTCCGATCACATTCACTTAGCAAAAAAATCAACTTGAAGAATTAGCAATAAGTGAATGTTGTAGAGGACAAAAAAAACTCAACTATATATATTGAATGAAGAACAACGTCGGAAAGAGTGAAGACAATGCAAAGTTGAAGAATTTGAAAAACTGAGGAATTTCAAAAATGAAGAAAAACTCAAATTGAAGATTTTCAACTTTGGTTGGTGGCGTAACCCACCGTATAAGAATGATGATTTCAGACACCGCATACAATTGTCGTAGGGTTTTGAGAATCAATTTCTTCACACTTAGAGGGTTAGTCTTCATTGATTGAAGAAAAACATTACTTCGTGTGTTGCACATCTAAGTCATCAAGTCAGCATAAGTGTTAGGATGTGTGTCCTTTTCAAAGAACATTGGAAGATTCTAGGATATTTAGCTCACACCGCAACTTGCTAAATCTCTTCTCATCCAAGGGCTTTGGGAAGATACCAGCCAGTTGGTCTTTTATTTGCATGGTCGATGGAGATGTCGCCCTTCAACACATGGTCACAAAGAAAATGATGACGAATCTGGATATGCTTTGTCTTCGAGTGCTGAACCGGGTTGTGAGCAATCTTGATAGCACTCTCATTGTCGCAACAGAGTGGCACATTCTTCACGTTGATGCCATAGTCCTTGAGGGTTTGCTTCATCCATAGCAATTGAGCACAGCATGATCCAGCAGCAATGTACTTAGCTTCTGCAGTGGAGAGTGATACGCAGTTATGCTTCTTTGAAGACCAACGTACCAAGGATCGTCCAAGGAAATGACATGTGACTGACGTTGACTTGCGGTCCACCCGATCACCAGCATAGTCAGAGTCCGAATATTCAATGAGATCAAAGGGAGAGCCCTTGGGATACCATAATCCAAGTGTTGGAGTGTGAGCTACATATCAAAGAATATGCTTCACAACCTTATGGTGTGATTCCTTCGGTGTAGCTTGAAATCGGGCACACATGCAAACGCTAAGCATAATATCCGGCCTAGATGCTCATAGATACAATAAAGAGCCAATCATGGAGCGGTATACCTTTTGATCAAAGTCTTTACCATTTTCATCAGTGCATAGATGGCCATTTGTGGGCATACGGATTTTGACGCCTTTGCAATCTTGCATGCTGAATTTCCTCAACACATCCTTGAGGTATTTCTCCTGAGATATGAATATGCCATTGTATTGTTGACGAATTTGAAGACCTAAGAAGAATTTCAATTCTCCCATCATAGACATTTGATATTATTCACTCATCATATAGGCAAATTCATCACTGTAATGTTGGTTAGTACAGCCAAAGATAATATCATCAACATATATTTGGCACATGAATAATTCATCATCATATGCTTTGGTGAAAAGAGTTGGGTCAAGTGAACCGGGTTTGAAGCCTTTCTTCATGAGGAATTCCTTCAGTGTGTCATACCACGCCCGAGGTGCTTGCTTGAGGCCATACATGGCCTTGTTGAGTCTGTAGACGTGATCTAGAAATTTTGGATCCTCAAAACATGGTGGTTGAGCAACATATACTTCTTCCTCAAGCTTACCATTGAGGAATGCACTTTTCACATCCATTTGATGTAAGATGATATTATGATGGTTAGCGTAAGCAAGCAATATGCGAAAAGCCTCAAGTCTAGCAACAAGTGCAAAAGTTTCATCGAAATCAATTCCTTCAACCTGTGTGTAGCCTTGAACTACAAGACGAGCCTTATTCCTCATCACGAGGCCATTTTCATCTTGTTTGTTGCGGTAGATCCATTTGGTACTGATGATGTTGTACTTGCGTGGGTCTGGTCGCTTGACAAGCTCCCACACATTGTTGAGCTCGAATTGATGCAATTCATCTTGCATGGCTTGAATCCACTCGGATTCCATGAATGCTTCATCAACTTTTGTGGGTTCTGTGATAGAGATAAACGCAGAATGTCCACAAAAGTTAGATAAATGTGAAGCTTTTGAGCGCATGAGAGGACCTGGTGCTCAGATGTCATCGATGATCTTCTTGATCTACACTTTGTTTGCTATGCGAGGATGTGCGGGTTAACGACTTTGCTTAGGCCCAGCAAATTCTTCAGGACCAGTTTCTTCAGCAGCACCAACGTGATTTTCTTCACGATCCGGAATGACTTCTTCAGCAGATTCTTCAGTAGGAATGATATCCTCAGTAGCTTTGAACTTGATGGATTCCTCAGGTGACATTTCATCTAGCACAGGAGGTAGGTGCTCTCTTGTGAGCCATTAGTTTCATCGAACCGCACATCTACAGTTTCAACAATCTTGTGATGATTGATGTTGAAGACTATGTAGGTGTGCGAGTCCTTTCCGTAACCAAGCATGAAACCCTAATGTGCTTTTGGTGCAAATTTAGAGTGATGGTGAGGATCTCTAATCCAAAATTTAGCACCGAAGACTTTGAAATAACTTACATTGGGTTTCTTGTTAGTGAGGAGTTCATATGAGGTCTTTTTGAAGAATTTGTGAAGATATACCCTATTGATGATGTGGCGCGCAGTATCAATTGCTTCAGGCCAAAAGCGTGAGGTGTCTTGTATTCATCAAGCATAGTGTGAGCCATCTCAACAAGAGTTCTATTCTTGCGCTCCACAACGTCATTCTGCTGAGGAGTATAAGGAGCAGATAACTCGTGAGTAATACCAAGTATATCAAGATATTCATCGAGGCCAGTGTTCTTGAACTCGGTTCCATTATCACTCTTGATATGCTTGATCTTCACGCCAAAGTTAGTAGAAGCTCTTGAGGAAAATCATCTGAAGACTTCCTGCACTTCATTTTTGTAAGTGATGATATGCATCCATGTGTAATGGGAATAGTCATCAACAATGACAAAGCCATATAGTGATGCAGAACTAGAGAACGTAGCATAATGAGTAGGGCCAAAGAGATCCATATGAAGTAATTTAAAGGGACGAGAAGTGGTCATGATAGTCTTCGAGGGATGCTTGGCTCTGGTGATCTTTCCAACCTCACAAGCCCCACAAAGATGATCTTTGAGGAATTTGACACCCTCGATGCCAATGACATGCTTCTTCTTCGCGAGTGTATGCAAGTTCCTCATCCCAGCATGACCAAGTCGTCGATGCCATAGCCAGCATTCTGAAGCCTTTGCAAGTAGACATGTGGCAGGCTGTGGTCCTGCAGAGAAATTGACAATATACAAGTCTCCTTTCCTAAAGCCTTCAAAGACTTCGGAATTGTCAGATTCCATCAGCACAATGCAACGATATTTGCCAAAGACAACAACCATATCAAGATCACAAAGCATTGAGACAGACATGAGGTTGAATCCTAAGGACTCGACAAGCATGACTTTGTTCATGTGTCTATCCTTTGAGATTGCAACCTTACCTAGACCCAATACCTTGCTTTTGCCTTTGTCAGCGTAGGTGATATGCTTCAGATGAGATGGTGACAAATCAGTGTCCATCAACAAGTTCCTGTCACCGGTTATATGATTTGTACATCCACTGTCGAGGACCCACTCAGTAGCTTTGGGTTGTTCATCCTGCAGATGAATTAGTGCAACTTACAAACCCATATACTTCATCATCGAAGAATATGATATCAATTTCATCAACAGTAATAGACATAGCAATATGAGGACGTGAGAAATGAGTGATTCATTTCTTCATGATTAACTTGCATCCACTCAAGCACATTCAGGTCTCCAGCAAATTCTTCAGACGATCAAGTTCGTTTGGAGACCTGACCCTGCATAAGAGATTAATTCTTTTTCTTTTTCTTCACCACCCACATCTGGAGGGGTGGCAACGAATTCATCATTCTGCAAGCTCCATAAGAAAAGGATGGCATAGTAGCCAGTACACTTCGTTTCACAGAAGAGTGGTTAGGATAAGCATATGAATAAGCAAAGAAATTCTTCGAGGACTTATGAACATAATGGTTTGAAGAATAATGCACATATTCATGGCCCTTAGACTTTCCCTGCGAAACAGAAGGTTAGCATGATGATGTTCATATGAGGATTTTGATCCGCGTGAGGAATTTGATCCAAATGAAGAATTTGGTCCATATGAGAACTTGGATCCATATGAAGATTTTGATCCATATGAAGAATTTGATCTGGGGTTCCTATTCTTCATGGGTGGTGTCATGATGATATTCACCTGAATATTTTCAAGGCACCTTTTAGGAACCCAGATTTTCTTCATAGGGGGACCATTCCTGCAGTTAGTTCCAACATATCGAGTAAATACTTCACCAATCTAATTCTTAAACAGTTTATAGTTGGAGTCAAATGACTCATCAGAGGAATATGAAGAATTACAGGTAAAGCCAGATAAAATGCATGGATCTACAGGAGGTCCTTTGGCAGCAACCCATGAGGTTTTGGGATACTGCTCAGGTTTCCAGTAGGTCCCATCAGCATTGAGTTTCCTCTCAAAGGCAATACCCTCTTTCCTAGGGTTCCTGTTCAAGATCTACTTTTTGAGCACATCACATAGAGTCTGATGCCCTTTGGGGCTTTTGTAAATGCCTGTCACATACAATTCCTTCAGACCTGCATTATCGTCAGTGATACTTGTGGTATCCTCAGATGAGGAATTTGTGACCACAGAGACAGTTGAAGAATTTGCAGCAATAGAAGCATTTGAACATTCAGGTGATGAATTAGCAGATTCACGTTCAATGCATTTCAGACATGGTGGAATAAATTCTTCCTGAGCGAAACTGATCTGTTGAGCAAGCAATAAATCATTTTCCTTCTGAAGATCTTCATAACTCGCTTTTAACTTCTAAAGATCTTGCTTTCTCTGAAGAAATTCATAAGAAAGCTTCTCATGATCAGTTAAGAGAGTGTTATGATGATTTTGAAGGTTGTCATACTTTGACTGAAGTTTTTAAAGACTATTAGTCAAAGCCTTAGTTCGATCCAATTCCTCACCCAACATATCATCGCTTTCATCAAGCATGTTTTGAACTTTTTCAAGAGCTCTTTGTTGTTTAGTGTCAAGGGAAGCAATTTTGACATAGTTGGGTCCAAATTCATCACCCGATTCATCATCACTAGATTCAGAGAGGTAGCATTCAGTTACCTTGGCACCCTTTGCCATAAGGCATGGTGCAGTGGATGATGATTCAGATGCGAAAGTCATCTCCTTGAGTGATTCCTTGAAATCCTCAAACCAAGGATCATGACGAGTATGATGACCTTCATATACTTCAGAGAGTCGGTCCCAGATAAGCTTCGCATGATTGAGATGCATGATGTTCCTGAACTGATTTTGGGACAAACAGGAGCAGATGATCCTTCGCCGTGAGGTTGAGTAGAGTGTACTTGCGAATATCATCAGCCTCCGCCATCTTGCATAGATTGGTAAGACCAATCTCGGTGACGGTCCACAGTTTGCTGTTCATCGCCATGAGTCGCTTCTTCATCATGGCCTTCCACTTGGGATACTCATGACCATCAAAGATGGGGTATGTCACTTTCTTCATTCCTGTAGTCGACATAACTAAAACTCCAGGCGGTTAAAGCAAAATCACACAGAACAAGGGAGTACCTCACTCTGATACCAATTGAAAGTGCGTTACGTTGACTAGAGGGGGGGTGAATAGGCGATTTTTATGAATTCTTCACTGAGGAATTTCAGGGTGAGGAAATTCCTAGGCGAAGAACTACTTGCAGCGTAATAAGTACTCAGGTATAAGCATAACAGAGCAACATCATAGTCATCATGATGAAATGAAAGACAAAACATAGAGTACAGAAAGCGTAAACACATGATAAGCAGGACGAAGACAAACTGACTGAAGAAATAGGATTGAGGAATTAGAGAAAGTCTTCAGTCAAAGTCTTCAAACAGTAATGATCGGGTTCATCAACATATAACTGAGGAAATGAAAGGGTTGAGGAAATAGAACCAGTAGGCATTATGAAGACAATAATTTGGTAGACCAGTTCCAGTTGTTGTGACAGTTGTACGTCTGGTTGGAGCGGCTGAGTATTCAAACTTGAGGACACACAGTCCTCATCGTATTCTCCTTGAGCTAAGATCACACAGACCGCCCAACAGTAGTGGTAAGTCTTCACAGGTGACTTCCAAATCTTCACAGACTCGGTCACTCGGCAATCCACAATTCCTCTTGGATGCTCAAACCATGACGCCTAACCGTCTGGAGGATACACAGTCCTCAAAGGTAACAAGAGTCGGTTCCACACATGAACAATCTCTTCAGTGATGCTCAATCACTTTGGGTTTGTAGGTTTGGGTTTGGGATTTGGTTTTTCCTCACTTGATGATTTTCGCTCAAAGTCCTCGGAGGATGGGATGCTCTCAAATGACAAGTGTCAGTTTCTCTCGGAGCAGCCAACCAGCTAGTGGTTGTAGGGGGCGGCTATTTATAGCCTAGGGAGCAGCCCGACATGATAAGACATAAATGCCCTTCCAGGATATGACCGTTAGGTGGTAGGATATTTTTGGACAGCTGACGCATAGCACAACAACGGTCGGATTTGATGTTCGAATTCCTCAGAGCTATCATGTTCCTCACTGTGTAGGCAATTCACACTGGGGAATTCCTAACTCCTTAGTCAGAACAAATTCCTCAGAGACCAGAAGATCTTCGTCTCTGTCACTGAAGAAATTGTCTGAAATGATATGAGATTTCCAATGGCTTCACTCGAAGGATTGGGTAGGTGTAGGATTTTGAGATGAGCATCACTTGGAATCAGTTTCCTTAGTATTACCTCGACCCCTTTAACAGTACGGTGTTTCCTATGACTCAAGAAGAAGAAATGGAAACTATGAAAACAAAAGTCTTCGCGCTTCATAATCCTCGCATGAATATCCAAGTCTTCAAGGTCACACCAATTTCTTCACTTTCAAAGTCTTCAGAACAACCAAAGTCTTCAGTCGAAGACATTCATTTTTAGGGGTCGACTTTCACTGTAAGTATCAAACTCATCGACTTATAGAACCTGTGTACACTCACAAACATATTAGTCCCTTAACCTATAAGTCTTCAATACACCAAAATCACTAAGGGGCACTGGATGCACTTATAGGAAGGCGCTCAACAAATCAGAGATGTACGAAGCTTCTGCCGAGGTAATTTCTCTTGAGGTAATTGATGGGAGAGGCTCGCATGTTTTGTTCTTGATCCTGAAACAAAGCAAGTGGTCAGCGTGTTTTTGTAGTCTTAATAGATGGGTCTCATCTATTTTTGGTTGCAGGTGTTTGATATGGGCAACATACACATAAGAGGGGTTCAATATCGTTAACTCACATCATCCAGACCAGGTTAGCTTACATGCCATGCATATTCTACTACTTGATGTAGCCTTTCTCTTAGATTTAAGTAGTATTTTTACCATGCTTCCACGGAGGCTTAGAAGAAGCCAAGAAGTACTCCATCCGTTCCTAAATATTTGTCTTTCTAGAGATTTCAAATGGACTACCACATACGGATGTATATAGACATATTTTAGAGTGTAGATTCACTCATTTTGCTCCGTATGTAGTCATTTGTTGAAATCTCTAGAAAGACAAAAATTTAGGAACAGAGGGAGTATGTTCCAGAACCTCTATTATATTAGAAGAAGCCAATATCCCTAGCTTTATTTTCATTGTTATGATAATTGTGGCATTTAAAAATTTAGAATGCCTCGTGTGATGATGTGTGGATTTTGCATCCCATATAATCTCCTATTAGACTCGATGTGATCATAGTAATTATTTTTTAATCATTGGTTGTCATGAAGTTGAGCTTATTTTGTGGATGAATGCATTTGTTTATGTTTCCAGGCTTTTTGTTTTCCCTTATAATATTGAGTTGATTCCCATGAGGGGCGGTGGCCCATGCTGGACGCGTGCATGAGGGGAGTGTCGTTGACATGGTACGAGAGACGTCATGTGGAGAGAGGGGAGGGTGAAAAACCGATGGATCGCAAATGTTTGGATGTGCTCGATCAAAGATTGGTATATGCATGCTTGAACAATAGTACTTATGTTACCTGAGGAGTAATGTAAGATGCACCAAAACATGGTGGACATGCTTCGTGACGGAGCTGGCGGAGAGATATCAGGGGTGATGTTGAGGCCGGCGGCGGAACAAATGGCCAAATGGGGTTCCTTGGTGCGAGTGAGCGGGCTAATCGGTTCCCGTGGAGCAATGCAATGTTGCATCAACAACGTATTGGGTTCCATTTTCAGGTGGAGAAGAAGTGATTAAGGCATGTGCACGATTCATTTGTTCCTTCATTTGATCCTCCCTTATTTCACTCAACTTAGATTCATTTAGTTTTGCACTTACCCATGCACGCGTCCGTCATGCACTTACAATTAGCGACACTTTAATTGTAATGAGGAATATCATATATCCATAAAACTCAAATACTTTTTCAATAGAACATGATCATGATGAGCCAGTAAGATTTTTAATTTTTAAAATAACATAAGAAGTGATCTTTTTTTTAGGGTAAGCAATACCTTTATTTAGGCAAAGTCCGAGACTTCGTCCGCGATTACACTTAGGATACAATCCAGGGGCGACGCCCGCCACACCATACACACTCCATCACCTACAGCTAGTCTAGCAAGAGTGTGAGCCGCCTTATTAGCTGATCGACGTCGCCAAGTGACCTTGCAATCCTGCCAGCCACGCATAAGCAACTTGATATCCTCCACAATAGTGCCCACCATCGAGAGATTTCTCTTCGCGTCGTTGATCATGTACACAGCCTCTTTGCTGTCCATCTCAACATGCAGCCTCTGAATGTGTAAATCTGCCCCAACCTGCAAAGCTTTTCGACAGGCCAAAAGTTCAACTATGTCAGGTTTAGTCACATGTGGAAAGAGATGAGCGAGGGCACCACGAAAGGCTCCAATGTGGTCTCGAAAAACAGCCCCGCCACCAGCATCACCCGAGATCTTGCCCACTGCTCCATCCACGTTCACCTTTATCCAACCTTGCTCCAGCGGACACCACCGGTCCACCAGGGGTGCAAAGGAGGGCCGTGGCTTCTTGGGCACAGCCATACACCATTCATCCATGAAGCGGGAGACCGAGGCAGCAACCTCACTCGCATGTTGGATCCGGACGCCATCCCTCACAGCATTTCTCGCCAGCCAAAGACCATAGATTCCCTGACAGAACATCTCTTTCTGCTCCTCCTACGCCTCACCAAACCAGGACCGAAGCCACCTTCCCAGAGCGTGGTTTGAGTCAATCTCCACAGGTGGCACCAAAGCATGAAGACTCCGCTTCATAGCAAGTTCTTGCCAGAACACCTTCGAATGTGGGCAGCTCCAGAAGCGATGGACCAGTGTCTCATCCCTCCCGCAGGCCACACAGAACACACCCGGCTTAATACGCCAACGCCGAAGCTCTGACCTAGTGGCCAGTCCATTAGACAGAAGTCTTCATGCGCCGGGTACTCCACAGCGCCATCCAATCCCTGTGAGTGTTCACCGAGGACGAACTTCCTGGTCTGCCAACAGTCGCTCGCCGTACACTCATAGCAAGATGATAGGCAGAACGAACATTGAACTCCCCAGACTTTGTAAAGTTCCAAGCTAGGAGATCATGAGCCCCATGCCCACCCACCGGGATTTTCTTAATATCCTCTGCATCATCTCATCTGCAGAAAACATTGCATCAATAGTTGCATGATCCCAGCTATCACCGTCTTCCGTGAGCAGATTTGCCACCCTAGTGATTCCATGCATAAAAATTTGTCCTAGAGGCCGCATTGAACCCTTGCGAGGGATCCCGTTATCATGATGGATTAAGATGTCAGCCCCATCTCCAACACGCCAAACCAGCCCCTCCTTCAGCAGGTCATGTCCATAAAGGATACTCCGAAAAGTGTATGATCCATTTGAGGGACACGTAGCCTGCATGATAGAGGAGTCCTTATAGTACCATGCCCGCAGAAGCCTGCCTACAAGTAAGTCAGGCTCTTTCAGAAGCCTCCACGCTTGCTTAGCTAACAACGCTTGATTGAAAGCCTCAAAATTCCGGAAGCCCATACCATCATCTCGTTTTGGAAGGCACATTTTATCCCAAGCTATCCAATGAACCTTGTTTTCAATATGAGTTGATCCCCACCAGAAGTTAGAAGAGATAGTAGTCAAGTTCCGGCACATAATCTGATGGCCAGGAATCTCCGATCTGATTCTGAAATAAACAACTTGACAAAGAAAAAAGAAAGGGAAAAAGAGGGAGCGAAAAGCCAAAAGAAAGAAAGAAAGAAAGAAACCGGTGTGCATCTCCCGCATCGCCCACCAGCCTCCTCCCGTCCCTCAGATCTCCCCCGACCCGCGCCGCATCTCGCCCCGGCCTCCCTCCCCCCGCCGGCGAGGCGGGGCGCCCGCTCGCCGCCGCCGCCGCGATGTACATGGCGTACGGGTGGCCGCAGTCGATCCCGCTGGACCCGGGCGAGTCCGACGGCGTGGTCCTCCTCCGCGTCCTCGGCCGCCTCCTCCTCGCCGTCTGCCCCGCCTCGCTCCACCTCTGGTCCGCCTCCCACCACAAGGTCCGCCTCGCCCGCCTCGACCGCTCCCCGGACTCCCTCGCCGCGCACGGCCCCAACGCCCACGCCGTCTGGAGCCCCGACGCCAAGACCGTCGCCGTCCTGGTCAGCCTCTCCCCGCTTGCCCCGCGCCCGCTCTCTCCCTCTTCCGCTCAACGACTCACTTCTATGTGTGTGTGTGTGTGTGTGTGTGTGTGTGTGTGTGTGTGTGTGTGTGCTGTGCGCAGACCTCCTCCTTCTACCTCCACATATACAAGGTGCAGCTCTCGGGGAAGCCGCTGATCGTCGGGGGCAAGCAGCTCCCCGGGCTCTGCCTCGCCACTCTATCCCAAATAATCGTCGAGAAGGTCCCTCTCGGCAATGACATTTCTATAACGTACGGTATCCGGCCACCGCTCCTTACCCCCAGACACGAGAGGCAAACAAATTTCCTGCTGCGGGGAGCTAATGTGTTAGTATGGTATATCATGTTGCAGGAGCAATTTTGCGTGCGACAGCAAGAGCATGCTCCTTGGGCTGTCCAATGGGCACTTGCAGGTCGTGTCCTGGAATGCTGAGGTACATGGAAATGCATACTGCTTTTGTTTCTTGTAAGTCGCCCGATAGAAGCGAAGTATGTAGTTGTGCCATCTTTGCTTCCTACTTGCTATGTTAAGCATGCTGCATGTCTTGTTGTTGTTGCTTGCCAGTTCTCGGACAGCTTCAAGCTTCGTTGCTCCGCATGCTCGCCCGACAAAACCGCTGCCGTTGTAGATGCTTTGGTGTTTGACCCGCCTAGCTTGCGAGGAAATTCTAATGCAAGGCCTGCTCCCTGCTGCACAGGGGATTTTGCTATCGTCCATGTTGAGTTGTCGGTGAAGCTAAGATTGCTAGTTGCTGTGTACTCAGACTGTCAGGTTGCGCTCTGTACGGTCGGTAAGAAGGGATTAAAGCAAACCAGCGGCATCAGGGTAGACAGATGGTTGAACACTGGTGATGCAATGTGTACTTCTGTGGCTTCCGAACAGCAGATTCTTGCCGTCGGGTGCAGCAGAGGTGTTGTTGAATTGTATGACCTGGCTGAGAATGCGCGGCATATACGCACTCTTTCTTTGTTTGATTGGGGGTAAGCCTCTCATACAGATATATTTTTTTCACTTCTTCTTAAGCTGTTAAGTACAAGTTGCATTGGTTGTTCTGAGTTCTGACGACCTAATTTTCTGGCAGTTGGTTGCAAATTTGTACTGATTTAGGAAACCCTTCTTACATGTAATGAAACATTAGTGAAATTTTGAGACATTTTGCTACTTTACTAGACGTTGTCATCTCAAAGTGTTGCAAATTCAAATGAATTTTGAGTGCCTGATTGTATTTGTTAAGCACCTAATGCCAATATTGTCTTTTCGTGCATATGCTTTAACATGTTATTTTGGCAGAAATGTCAATGTTTCAACAATTTATATTGTCATTTGCGACTGACGTGTACTAGGTTGATTTAGTAGCAATTTTTTCCAGTTATTATTCTATTGAAGCTGAGATAACTGTTCTTTTTTCTTGGATAAAAATTTGTAGGTATTCAGTGGAAGATACAGGTCCTGTTACTTGTATATCTTGGACGCCTGACAATTGTGCTTTTGCAGTTGGATGGAAATTTAGGGGACTTACTGTTTGGTCTGTATCTGGATGCCGGTTGATGTGCACATTTCGTCAAGCCGGATCAAATTCTGCTTTGTCTCCAATGGTTAAACCTAATGCCCCAAAATTTGAGCCTCTAATGGGTGGGACATCACACATTCAGTGGGATGATTATGGATATAAATTATTTGCAGTTGAAGAAAGCTTATCAGAAAGGGTTCTTGCTTTCTCATTTGCCAAATGTTGCCTCAATAGAGGACTTTCAAGCACAACATATACTCGCCAGATTCTTTATGGCGAAGATCGAATCCTATTAGTGCAACCTGATGATACTGATGAACTTAAGATATTGCATCTTAACGTTCCAGTTAAGTCTTCAGTTTCATCTTTTTATCTGTTTATTAGGTAACACGCATCATCTGTTGATGTATGGATAATTATAATTCTTCTCTTTTTGGAAGCAGGTGTCCTATAGTTCACAGAACTGGCCAGTTCTGCATGTAGTTGCAAGCGACGATGGCATGTACTTGGCAGTTGCTGGCTCTCGTGGCCTAGTGCTGTATGATTTGCGAAACAAAAGATGGCGTTTTTTTGGGGATGTTACTCAAGAGCAAAAGATTCAATGCAAAGGCTTGTTGTGGCTGGGTAAAATAGTCATCGTATGCAATTATGTTGAATCATCAAACACGTTAGTCTCACTTTCTTACCTTATTTTTTGCTATCTGGTAACTGTCTCAAGTCTGAAACTTTCTGCACATGGAAGCTGTTTAGTTATGTATGTGAACTGAGCTTCATGCTTTGAACAAATGCTTGAACTCACATAGATACTGTCTGAACCTCACAGTTTGCTATATGTCAAAAGAATCATTAATATTTTCTGTTCTCAGTGCTTCGTTACCTATTTAAATACCACTTCTCTCTCACACGTGTATGACTTGCTATTTAGAATTTAACTATATGACATGTTCACTGCATTTGTCTTAGGTACGAGCTGCTGTTTTTCCCAAGATATCACCTTGATCATAGCTCCTTACTTTACCGGAAACCATTGCTTGGTAGACCCATTGTCATGGATGTCTTTCAGGATTACATTCTTGTTACCTACAGTCCATTTGATGTGCATATATTCCATGTGATGATCTCGGGAGAATTGTCACCTACCAGTAGTCCAGTTTTACAGGTGACGTGAGAATTTTGCATCCTCAATGTAGATTCTTTTGTTAGCTTCTGCCTTATAACGTGCATTTCTCTATGATTAAACAGCTTTCAACAGTTAGAGAACTTTCAATTATGAGTCCAAAGAGCCCACCTGTTTCAATGCGCTTGATTCCTGAACCAACTGATGAAGGTGTGCTGAAGGAGGATATAAATGGATCTTCTAACCTGTCGTCCCAACAACCTTCAAGGTATATTTTAATCCAGATGTCACCTGGTCCTATTTTCCTTGATTTTTATTTGGCTTGCAATATATCAGATGTCTGATCTTGCGGGTGAATGGGGAACTTTCTGTGCTGGACATGGATGATGGACATGAACAAGCACTTACAAATTCAGTTGAACTCTTCTGGGTCGTCGGTTCTCAAACGGAAGAGAAGGCTAATCTTATCAAAGAGGTTTCATGGCTTGACTATGGCCATCAAGGGATGCAGGTCAGTTTTAATGGTATTCTTCGATACATATTTTCTCTATTATGCACATGTATTTTTGGGTCATAGATGTTTTTTAATTTTTTTTTGCCCGCTATCCTTTTATTCAGAAACTGCTTTGTTTCAGGTATGGTACCCATCACATGGAGCAAATCCTTTTAGGCAAGAGGATTTTCTGCAGGTACTGATCTTAGATCATGCAATGGTTTTGATATCTGCTTGGAGTTTTCCACCTACTTTTTGTGAAATGTAACATTTTTTGGGTAAATCTGTTAATATAAGCTGTAATATTTTCATATGCTGATCTTTTATCAAATGAAAAGTTTTTCATGATGTTATCCTAAATTATAATTGAGCACGTCTTATTTGATTCTGTAGTTGGATCCAGAGCTTGAGTTTGACCGTGAGGTGTATCCTCTTGGTCTCCTGCCAAATGTTGGTGCAGTTGTTGGTGTTTCTCAGAGGACGTCCTTCTCAACCGCAGAGTTCCCATGCTTTGAGCCTTCTCCAAAGGCGCAAACAATATTGCATTGTTTACTACGGCATCTTCTTCAGGTAGAGTTAGCAATGACCATTCCTCTTTGGTATATGTTTTCTATCAGTTGACCCTTTTAATGAAAATAAAGGCAATATTCAGAAACTTATCCGTTAATCTGGTAAGAATGAAAAAAATGTCAGATTCTCACATTAGTCAAATATACTTTTGGGCCTCCTAGCAGTGCATCTGAATTTGAGTTCTTACATCAGATTAGCGTACACAACCCGTAAAAACAGGACTTATGCTTTATAAACATGAAAAGTAAAGGGCAAAGTTTGATGAAGATTGCATAAACATTGCTATACACATATCCAATGTGATCTGTAATTTTTTATGCGTTGTCATCTAAATCCTTTCTCTCCATTGATTTTAGCTGGGATTAGTGGCGTTATCTTGCTGTCTTACTGACTGAATTTGCAAAGTTAACATGGTTTCTGCCTGTTAATTCATCAATGTCTCTGGTCATCCCGCTCTTTGGCAACTCATTTTTATAATTTTCTAACGATTCACCGGTGAGTCCAAAATAACAAAGGGATAACAAGGAGAAAGCCGTTGTTAAGGTCTAACAAATTTGTAGCGATTGTGCTATCCCTTGCATAAATGTTTGATACGTTAGGGAGAACGCTTGGATTCATATATTTTTTGGACTGTTATATTATGATATTTGCCCGCTTGAATTTTGTAGCAGGACTTTCGGACATACTTAATGTAAGCATAAAAAAAGATGATTTCGCTTACATTAATCTAGGGTTGTTGTCTTCGGAAGGTTAATTTTATGGCTTTACTATGAAGTTATGTTTTCATCGATGCTTTATTGGACTACTGGTATAAATCATTTTCTTGTGCCTCTAAAATTACTTTTCCATTCTATTTATTTAACAGAGAGACAAACATGAAGAAGCTTTACGTTTGGCAAACTTGTCAGCAGAGAAACCTCACTTCTCTCACTGTTTAGAGTGGCTTCTGTTTACGGTATTTGAAGCAGATATATCAAGGTATTTGATTCTGACTCTTTCACTGTCCTCATAAAATCTACTGCATATTGCAATTTGGAGCTGAAACAAAGATGGGAACATGTTATGGTTCATCGTGTATTTTTTAATAATGGAACTTCTTCAAATGGATGCCATCCATCAGACCATCAGTATAATATTTCTATTTAATGCTGTAACTGGTCGCATGCTTACATCGTTTGTTCACTAAGTTTCTGGCTTTCATGTCATCATTGCTTAAATAATGAATCAACTTCTTTTTCTGATTGGTCACTTCGCTAATTGCAGGCCAAGTGCTTCAAAAAATCAACTTCCACAAAAAAGTGAATCTCCAAAGAAGTCTCTTTTAGAGAAGACATGTGACCTACTTCGGAATTTTTCTGAATATATGGATGTAGTTGTCAGTGTTGCTAGGAAAACTGATGGCCGGCACTGGGCAGATCTTTTCTCTGCAGCTGGCCGATCCACAGAGTAAGTGTGCTGCCTTTTTTAAGATGCATACCTTGTAGTTGTAACTCTTGCTCTTAGTAATTGTCTTACATCAGCTAGAGTGTAGATTTGCACACTTCCATATGCCATAGTTGGTGTCCATCAACAAGAATCTAAATGATCCATGTTGATTCTGTTGACATGGACTACTGTCTATTGTGGGGTCAGAATGACCTTAATTTTGTAGAGCTCAGGAATTTTATTTAACTGGCCATTTTCTTAGGTTTTTAGAGGATATGTATGTCGCTTGATTTGTATTGGCAGTCATTTTTCATAACTCCGTTGATTCCTTATTGGTGTATATAGATACTTGCCGAAGGTTTACAGTTACCAGTCCAGCACCCGCGTTTGAGTGCACAGACTCTAAATAAATGTTTACGATATTTACCAATGAACTACTGTGTAGCATCGACAGTGGTTAATGATTGATTAACGTTTGAATTAAATATAATTTTTGCATTCTTATATGACTGATCTTCCATGGTAGGATGTTCGAGGAGTGTTTCCAACGGAGATGGTACAGGACTGCTGCTTGTTACATACTGGTATGCCCTTTTAGGATATGTTAAATAATATCTGATGCATGATAGTATTGCTCAGACTTATGCACTAACAAAGATTATTTCACCATTATTATCACTTAGTTCCGCAAGAATTAGTGCCTAAAATGTTGTATGATTACAGGTCATTGCTAAGCTGGAAGGCCCTGCTGTCAGTCAGTATTGTGCACTCCGTTTGCTTCAAGTAATTCTTTTACCTTAATCATAAAGTGGTTTTGGTCTTATGTGCTAGTTGTCTCGCATGTTCAAGCTCTCAATTTCAAGTGTTTGTAACTTTGCAGGCTACACTCGATGAATCTCTGTACGAGCTTGCTGGGGAGCTGGTATGCCTTTTATGCTATGACTTGTCTATTTCCTATAGTTATAATCTCCAGTGGAATTAAGGAATGCCATTAATGTTCTTAGGTACGCTTCTTGCTAAGGTCTGGCAGAGACTTTGAAAATGCCAATACGGACTCTGAAAAACTATCTCCAAGGTTTATGGGTTATCTTCTATTCCGTTCGCCATACAAGAGACAATCTTCTGACTTGAAAAGGTACATTTTGTAGTTAACTTTAAAAGGCCACGTCGTTTTTTTGAATGGTTATGGTGTTGTTATCAGAACTTATGTGTTGTTTCCTCTTTGGACAGTAACTCAATGAAAGAACTTAGCCCACATATTAACTCTGTTATGAACATTCTGGAGAGCCATGCCAGCTATTTGATGTCTGGCAAGGAACTTTCAAAGCTCGTTGCTTTTGTCAAAGGGACTCAGTTTGATCTTGTGGTGAGATTCTCACCATTCATCATTGTAACAGTTTTATTGATTTAAAAGCTACTTGTTATCATACTTCATTGTAACTTAATGCAGGAATATCTTCAGCGAGAAAGGCAAGGGTCTGCCCGACTGGAGAATTTTGCATCTGCACTTGAACTAATTGGTGAAAAGGTTTTTGTTTAACAATCATCAAGTCAATACCTCAATTTTACTTTGTTCTCAATTTTCTTTGCAAATTTGAGAGCCTTTGTCTTGGTCATGAAATCATCATTAATGGAATGACATCTAGTTACTCCCTCCGTCTCAGTTTATAAGGCCTGCACGTGTATCTAGGTCGTCAATTTAACTTATATAAAATAAATTGTTTAACATAAAATTATATCATTAGAAAATAGAATATCTAAAGTTTCTAATGATATATTTTTTGTAATGCATGCCCCTTATTAAGTTGGTCAAATTAACGACCTAGCTACACGTGCAAGATTTGTAAACTGAGATAGAGGGAGTATTTAGAACTTTTGCAACATTTGGGCTTGTACTGTATATATTACATATTTTAAATTTTGAAAAATCTGCAATCCTGAAATGTAAAACTTAGGGTTGTCAACGAGCCGAGCTCGAGCGAATACACACCCAGGGCCGAGACACAAATCCTAGCCTATCTGAGTCGCAGAATGAAGGGCTCTTGACTTGTCAAAGGCTTGCCCACGCCTTTTTCTTTGCGGGGAATATTCTCATGAACCGGTGCTTAATTGCAAACTGTGAAAGCCAATCAGTTTAGGGCATTTGCTGCCATATCTACTTGGATTAAAACTTCATTCGGACTTGAACAAATGGTTGGAAGAATGGTGGGCTTGGGATTCTAAGCAGGCGCAAGACATTTGAAATTTCAGGGAAATGACAGTGGAACACCTGGTACAAGTTCTGCCCAGCTTTACCGAACTTCTCGAGTTCGAGCTTCTAAAGCTTGTGAGCTTGAGGTCAGGCTTGAGCTTGGCTTGTTAGTGTCTCGAGCTGAACTTGAGCCGAGCCTAGAAAAGATCATGGTCAAACAGTTGGTCGAGATTGAACTTTTTTGACAGCCCTAGTGAAACTCTCCATGTCTATTCTGTTTAAATTCAACCAGGTATTGGTCACATTGTAAATGGTATTGACGTTCTTAGTCTTGAAAAAGTCATAGTAGTGTTTGCTGCAGTTTTCTCATGCTAGTTGTGCCGTGCTCAACGAAGCTAGAACCTGAATGTTATAAATGTCTTTTAAGTACCTAGGGAGGTGATTTGCTCGAGAAAATAAGCAAATCACTTGACAGTATTGAAAATACAAAAGGAACAATAAGCTGAGATGATCTTGTGTAAATCATCTGTTTACTTGGTTCAAGCAGATGAATGACATACCTCAATAGTCGATACACCCTTGGTTGGTTTGAAAGTTTGCAAGTCGCACAATTTTTTTTTCCATCTTCTCTTGAAGAATAAAGTTCTCACTTGTATTATTGATATTTTAATGACAGCTCCAAATGGACACACTTCAGAGCCGGCTAGATGCCGAGTTCCTTCTTGCTCATATGTGTTCTGTCAAGTTTAAGGAATGGATCGTGGTGCTAGCAACTTTATTGAGGCGCGCAGAGGTAATACTTGTATAGATCTATGCGTTGACATGGTTAACAATTCTTATGCGCTAGTTAAAATGTTTGAATGTGCGGTTCTTTGGTAACCTTGTCATTGGCCTTCGCATCTGTGCTCAAGTTGTTTTTTTGGCTTTACCATGGGTCAAGCATTAGATATATATCTGGTTCTTGACTACTGCCCACTAGTATTTACTTGCCGCATAACTTGCACTTAACTGGATTGATTGATTGTTGTAGAATCCTTTTTTGAGATCAGATAATATTAATCTAGTTGGTGCACTGTTATCAGTGAATATTAGTAGCATTTAGAGGTGAATTGTTTGGTTTTGCAAAATTAGTGGTCCTTGCTGCTGTAATGCATTCTTTTTATTTTCCTCAGGTTTTGGTGGATCTCTTTCGACATGATCTGAGGTTGTGGAAAGCATATAGCATCACTCTACAGGTTAGCAGAGCATAAGAGGTGCTCGTTTTCCCGGCTTTATGAATCTTATGAGCGCCTCTAACATGCGAACAAACCACTTGCAGTCACATGATGTATTCAGCGAGTACCTTGATCTGCTTAGCGCCTTGGAGGAGGAGCTATCGTCTGTTTCCGATCGCACATTGCAAAGCAACGGACCGGTGTCGTGATACTGAAAGGATAGCGATTTTGGGTGGCCAACAGTTTTAGCCTGGTGTTAAGTTAACAATACTGTTAGGAGGAGAGAAAGGCGCGGGGAATCGTTTGTAAATAGCGATTATTTGGGGGATTTCCCCCTTGGGAGGCGAGCAAGAGCCTTAGAGGTTAGGACAAGAGCCTTTGTGCAGTGAAATGAGTTGATCACCATATTGTTGTATCATTAGTTGCGGCAGAGTGGAGTGTGCATTCTTCCCCTTTCTGTATGTATGCGCTGCACCCTAACAATGTAAAGTATACACTACCAGCTGTGAGCATCCAGTCGCATTTTTGTTCCTCTACCATGTGTATGTGTTTTATTCATTTTCTTTTCCCTGAAAAACTGATACGTTTACCCCCATTCTTGACCTTTTGAGTAGAATGTATGGATTTCTTGCTACAACGTCATACTGCCTAATGGATCATCTTATTTGTAGTGGAGATTATATATATATAAAAGAATTAAAGTGGCTAAGCAACAGCCCACGCCGTGCGTCCGCAGTTATATCTGCTGGCTCTTCTCTGCCTGACACGTGGCAGCAGTGAATAGTCATGTGTGGGTGAACAGTGCACGTGGACCAGGAAAAGTAAGCGAACAGTGTATGCGGATGAACGGTGTCGTATGAACCGGAGAGATGCTAGACACACGGAGAAGTTTTTACGTACTTCATGGTCCAGCACAAGTCTTCACGAAAATGTTCTCTTTTCTTCTAGCATCTGCCTCATATCCGGTTTCTTGTTTTTTGATTTTTTAGGCTTCAAGAATTAAAAATGTTTTCAGGTAGTGGACAACGCGCAAGAATATTATTAATTTTCTTCCTTCTCATAAATCTGCAATAATGGGCAGCAAGTACAAATGAAACTGCATGCATTTGTATACATAAATAACAAAATTAAACTGCCAAGCTATCGTCGATCTCCTTGTAAGGACCCAGTCACGATCTATAGGAGAATTAAGCGATATTTGACCAGGATAGTGTATAAATTCTCTCTATGATTCGCCCTGTATTAATAAAAGTATGAATTTATAAGAGTATGAGAGGAGCCGTTGCGGCAATCTTCTAGAAGAGAGTAGAATGGAGATGCCAGCCACACCCCGGCTGTATTTATAGGGACAGCCAGCCGGCACAACGGTGAAAGGTAACAGTAACTGTCTTTAAACGGTAAATAAAAGATCTATGGTTAGCGACGGAGCGCTAGCGAGGAGCGAATCCTGATCGTTGGTTCTGGCGAAGTGTTTTCTGAACTTGTATAGTTAACTGAATTAACTGAACATGTTGATGCCTGACATTGCCCCCTTCTTGAGTTACGACGAGTCCTCACGTCGTTGTTGCTGCTGCCCTCCATGCTTGAGTGGTTGCTTTGAAGAACTCTGGGAAGGAGTACTTAACAAAGTTCGCGTCTTCCCATGTAGCTTCTGTTGCAGACATGTTTTGCCACTGAACTAACCACTGCACCACTGGTAAGTTGTTGCGTGGTATCTGTCTGACCTGAAGTACTGCTGCCGAGCCCGTTTTGATTGTGCCATCACTGTTAACCTTTGGAAGCATTGGGCTTGGGATTGCCTTGTTGCCAATGTGTTTCTTGAGTTGGCTAACATGGAAGACTGGATGTATCTGCACCCCTTGAGGAAATTGGAGCTTATATGCTGCGTTGCCCACCTTCTGTACTATAAGAAAAGGGCCATAATATTTATTCTGAAGTTTAAGAGCACCTCTGAATCCAAAAGCAGCCAATCTGTATGGAGCCATTTTCAAATAGACCATATCTCCCACTGAGAAGACCCTTTCCACCCTCTTGAGATCTGCATATCGCTTCATCCCGTTTTGAGCTTTGCCCAAATTTTCCTTCAAGTGTTCTAGCATGCGCTGCTTGGAGGAAATAAAATCCTGTGCTTCCTCATCACCAGGGCCAGGGATTGCCAATTCTGAGATCAAGGGTGGTGGAAATCCATACAAGGCCTGAAAAGGATACATTTTGAGGGTGGTGTGATAGGTAGAATTGTACCAATACTCAGCTAAAGATAACCATGAGAGCCACTTCTTGGGTTGATCAGTAGTCATGCATCTCAAGTATGTTTCAAGGCACTGATTAACTCTCTCTGTCTGGCCATCCGTTTGAGGGTGGTAGGCTGTACTGTACCTCAATTCCACCTTCAGGGCAGCAAATATGTCTTTCCACAATTTACTGGTAAAAATCCTGTCTCTGTCTGAAATGATCAACTTGGGTGGTCCATGCAGCTTAATAATGCTGTCCACAAAAGCTTGGGCCACAGATAAAACTGAGTAGGGGTGAGACAGGGGAATAAAATGATTGTATTTGGTAAACCTGTCTACTACCACCACGATCACATCTTTGCCATTGGACTTGGGCAATCCCTCTACAAAGTCCATTGTGATGTGTTGCCAAGCCATGTCTGCTACAGGCAAAGGATCAAGCAAACCTGGTTGTAAACAAGTTTCATGCTTTGTTCTCTGGCATATGGGACAAGCAGCAATGAAACTCTCTACATCAGCTTTCAAACCTTGCCAATAAAAAATGCTTTTGACTCTGTGGTAAGTGGCCCTTCTTCCTGAATGTCCTCCTACAGGGGAATTATGCAGAGCAGATATTAATTTGCTTCTGAGTTCACTTGACTTGCCCGCTAGTAATTTTCCCTTGTATCTGATTACACCCGCATGTATTGTATAATCAGAGTTAGTGCCTTGTTTTTGCACCAGCAACTGTTCCACCAATGTACTGGTGTGTTGGTCTTGCTGATAACTAGCTATTAACTCCTCAGCCCAAGTAGGGGTGACAACAGAAATAACAAAACATTTAGGAATAATCCTTGAAAGGGCATCAACCACTCTGTTTTCCACTCCCTTCTTATACTGTATTGTAAAGTTGAATTCCAAGAGCTTCATCATGAGTTTATGTTGCACTCCTTCGGTTATCCTCTGGTCTGTGATAAACTTCAGTGATTGCTGGTCAGTTTTTATGATCACTTCTTTGCCCAGCAAGTAGTGCCTCCACCTCTTTAGTGCTTCCAGAATAGCTAGAGCCTCTTTCTCATAGGTGGAAAGAGCTGCATTTCTAGGGCAGAGAGCTGAACTATAGTAAGAAATTGGCTGGCCCTTTTGCATTAGAACAGCTCCAATCCCTTTTCCTGATGCATCAGTTTCCAACACAAATGGTTTACTGAAATTTGGTAGTGCCAGTACTGGTGCTGTAGTAAGTGCCTGCTTCAATTGGGAAAAGGCTTGGTCATGCACTTGTGTCCACTGGAACTACCCCTTTTTTAGCAAATCATGCAGGGGTCTGCAAATGGGACCATACCCCTTGATGAACCTCCTGTAATACCCAGCCAAGCCAAGGAAACTTCTCACTTTAGTGACTGTATCTGGAGTTGGCCAGTCAGCAATAGGAACAATTTTTCGGGGGTCAGTTGCCACTCCCTTTTCAGATATCACATGTCCTAGATATTCAACTTGTTGCACTGCAAACACACACTTGGATAGCTTAGCAAATAGCTTGTTGTCTCTCAATACATCCATAACTAATTTGATATGTTCTAAGTGCTCTTTGAGATTTCTGCTATAAATGAGGATGTCATCAAAGAAAACTAGTACAAATTTCCTTAGGTAAGGTCCAAAAAGGGTGTTCATTAGTTCCTGAAAAGTGCCAGGTGCATTAGAGAGCCCAAAAGGCATCACCAAATATTCAAAGTGGCCCAAGAAAGTTCTAAAAGCTGTTTTATGAACATCCTCTGGGTGCATCCTTATTTGGTGATAACCAGATCTTAAGTCCAGCTTTGAGAAATATTTAGCTCCATGCAACTCATCCAACAAATCCTCTATTACTGGTATTGGAAATTTGTTCTTAATTGTCAGTGAGTTCAATTTCCTAAAATCAGTACACAATCTCATGGAGCTATCTTTCTTTTTGACCAACAGTACTGGGGCAGCATATGGGCTTTGACTACGTCTGATAAGATTTGCTGCTAGTAACTTCTTGATCTGCTCCTCCATTTCTTCCTTCTGGTGTTGTGGCACTCTGTAAGGTCTCATGTGAGGAGGAGTGGCACCAGGTACTAATGGTATTTTGTGGTCCAAAGCTCTATGAGGAGGAAGTGTAGTTGGTTCTTCAAATAAATCAACATATTCAATTACCAACTTCTGTATTTGGGGGGGTGGGGGTGTTTTAGTTCCTTCAGGAGCTTCCATTAGAATGTTGTGAACTTGCAGTAAGAACACCTCTGCTCCTTTTTCCATCTGCTTCTGCACTCTCTCAACTGGGATTTCCTTAGTTGTTTCAGGACTTGTGTAAATAGCAGCTATCATAGTTTTCTGGCCCTGCTGAGTAAAACTGAAATTCTATTTTGGAATATCAAATGAAACTGGGCTCACAGCAGTGAACAAGTCATATCCCAATATGACATCATGACTAGGTAATTCCAGTGTTCTGAAGTTGTGAGATAACTTGACTTTTGCTACTTGAAATTCACAGTTTGGTATTACAGCAGTAGACAACAATTTCCCTCCTCCAGCTACTTCAATAGCTCTGGGTTTGACCGGAATCATGTTGCAATTGAGTTTAGCTGCAAACTGTGTATTAATGAAGGAAGTAGTACTGCCAGAGTCCAGTAGGGCAATTGCTCTTTTTCCATTAATGTATATCACAATGGTTGGTGTGGGCACTGCCAATCTTTGCCCCATAGCATGAGCTGAAATGAACATGACCTGTTCCTCCTGTTCCATTACATCCCCTTGTTCTTGTTGTACTTCCTCTTCAATTTCTTCTTGTTGTTGCTCTTCACTCTCTTGTTGCAGCAAGTGGACATTGGAAATTAACTTGCACTTGTGGCCATGCATCCATTTGTCCCCACATCTCCAGCACTCCCCCAACTTTCTGATTTTCTGGTTATTGTTAACAGGAACCTCTGCCTGCCTTACTGGCAATTGTTGAGTTAGCCCAGGTGGACTCTGCTTTGCTGGAGAAAGCCAATTGTTTTTCTGGTAAAAATTGTTAAACCCTGTCCCAATTTTCTTAGGTGCTGCTGCTATATGAGGATGACAAGGCTCTATGTCCTTAGCCAAACAATATGCATCTATGAGTGTTTTAGGTCGAAGTGGCCTCAACTGATATTTAATTCCTTCCCTCAACCCATTCACATAGCATCTCACAAACCAAAGTTCTCCCAATTCAGGGTTTTCCTCCTGAACATCTACCATGAGGTCTTCAAATACTTTAGTGTATTCAGACACTGTATTGTGCATCTGTTTGATTGAGTTGAATTTTTCAGTCAAATCATAGGAGCCGTTGTTAGAAAATCGTTTGACCACTTCAGCTCCAAATTGTTTCCATGTCAACTGCTTCTTTAGTAACCCAGATCTTCTCAACCACACATCTGCCTCTCCTATGACATACATTTGAGCTAGAGATATCTTGTACTCCTCTGGTGCTCCAGACATATGAAAATATTTATTGCATTGTCTCAACCATCCCACAGGATCCTCACGAGAAAATTTTGGAAAATCCAGTTTGGGGCCTTTTGTTAGTGACTTCATGAATTGTGCTTGCATGTCCTGCTCATAAGTTCTGCAATAACCCTGCCACAGTTGCCTATCTCTGTTGTTCTGATAGTATTGGTTGAAAGCTGGCGTGTGCACTTGCTCTCTAGCAGTCATTGGAGTACCTACATTTGGTATTGTCTCTGTTCTGATAGGATATGCATATCCTGGGGGCACCTGGACTCTGTTTGTCCTGATAGGGGGTAAGTTCTGCAATTGCTCTTCAATTTGTTTAGATTTCTCTTTCTCCAGTTCCAATTGTTTTCTTAATTGGTCTGTTCTGTCCACTTGGCCTTGTATCTCTTCTTGCTGTAGTGTTGGGGATTTGGGATGCTGGGTTGAGCTAGATGGCCGCTCCTGCTGCGTACTAGGTACTGTGGTTTTAACCAAAGTCTGCAGAACTGAACTCATTGCCGACAATTGCTTGCTGAGGTCCAAAACCACCTATTCCACCTACATGCTTTGAGATCTCCCCTAGCTTGCCACTCATAGACAGCATCTCTTCCTGCAGCTTGGTCATCTCCGAATGCATTTGTGCGCTTTCTTGCTGCAAACCCCCTAAATCATCCCGAATACCAAGAACTTCTTGCAAATCAGCTTCATCGATTGCTTTAGTACGCCCCATCGCCTTGATCAGAGAATCGGGGGAGGAATTTTACCACTGGATCTCCCAGTAACCCTACCCTTATCTCCGATCCTGCTGCCGCAGTGATCCGCGCCTCCGTAGCACACAGATCTGTGCTAGAACTCGGGATTTTACCAATCAAGCAGTGTACTCGACCAACCGACTCTGCTCGACAGATCTGTGCTCGAATTTCACCGCATCCACGCACCTCAACCCCGCTGCCACGCGCCCGCCGGAGCCGCCTCCGTTTGCGA